>NW_006768872.1:95566-97158 GCF_000204055.1 Melampsora larici-populina 98AG31
ACAAGTTGCCCTAGAGGCACTCACAAGCTCCAAAATTATAGGTCAATGCCTATGATTTTGAGATGCTTGATTATTTTTTTTGGATCAAAACAAAACATCTTTTTTTGGATCAAGAAAAGGCATATAAATTGTTTTTTTGTTCCCTCACGCTTGTTTTTTTCCTCCTTCTCTCTTGTTAAGTCCATAACACAGATAAAACATACTTTTTTCCAGTGTTTTGACCTTGGTCTTAAAGCTTTTTGTCTTTTCTTTATGAGACATAGTGGCCTATTTTTAGCCCATTCTTATGATGCCCAAGTCAGTTTTAAGTAAAATTTGTTCTAAAAAACTCCCTTGGACGTTGTAAAATTCCTACTTGGAATTTTTGGCTTGAACCCTGCTATTGATGATAACTTAGGGTCTCTTGGGGGTTTTTGGACTGACTTACGACCATGTTTGCTTTAGTTTAAATTCTTTCAGTCTTGCTTCAGCTGGTGTCATTCTTGCACATTTGGTCCTACTTCAGTTTTGAACATAGATCCTGCTGCACATATTTTGACTTTATCATCTGGTTTGTCTTGATTTTGAATTCAAAAATCATAATACTTGTTTGGTAATTCTATACATGGTCTAAGAAAAGTTATTAAAATCATTAAACTTGTTCATTTTGTTTGCAGAGGGGTAATGAACCAGCTTTAAGTTTTTGTACGTTCAAGGAAAAGGAAGAAAATAGTTTACATCTCATCACCATTGATTTCCACCCACTTATTCTTGATTTGGATTTCTGGAAACTGAATTTGAAATCATTACATATTAATGATATGAGCTCAACTGATTCTACATAAACCACAAAACTCAAATCCAGAACCATCCCAAAAAACTTCAATCAGACCAATTCTTACACCATCTTTTTAAATGTAAAGCAAAATCTGATATATCTCTCAATTAATTCATAAATTTCAGTTGAAAATCAATCTGACATAATCAAGTTGCTGTCCAAATAATCCTTCATCATTATTCTCAACATTTGGTTTTTGTTCTTGTGAATAAGTTTTAATCAATAATTAAATTTCCCAATTTGTTAATCTTTCCCATCCCTTTTATTGATCAATGAAAAAAATCAAATCAGATCAAGATTAAAGGGAACCAAAAAATGAAATGATTACTTACCATTTCAAATACATCAAGACCATAAACTTAAGACACACCAGACCCAATGTTCAAAGTATAAACCTTACATGACCTATCATTTAATTTCATCTTCATTGAGTATACTCCTTTTTCAATATCTTCTATAAGAATCCCAATGCATTTCTCAATGAAACATTCAATTTTGATACAACGAGCTCAAATACTTAGAAGGAATTGAAATTTATAATTCAATTGTACTTGATGAATTAAAATTGTTCCACCGATGTTTTGATGGTTTTGATTATGAATTTCTCAAGTTTGAAGGTGGAGCTCTTAAGGTTCTGAAAGGGAATGATTTGGCTAGGGGCTTGGAGATTCATTTCCATTTGTGACTTGGTTTAAATTATATGAAATTGTACTAATGGAATCCTTCTGATTCAACCAAATAGCAAGAGTACAAACAATACTTTCTTTTTAAAAAT
>NW_006768872.1:97314-100123 GCF_000204055.1 Melampsora larici-populina 98AG31
ACTTTGTTTTTTTAAAAATTGGTAGTGATTTGATTAATTGTTTCCTTTTGATTGAAGTTTTAGGTGAAAATAAATATTAGATCCTACATTCACATCTAGACTTTTTTTCTGATCTTTCCAAACAACAATTCTACAAAAGAAAAAAGAAAATCACCCCACTCAAAACTCTCTTTCTCTTTTCAAAATCAATTGAAGTGATTCCTTTGATTACATTTTCTCTGGAGTATGATGATTGAATTAAGATAAGAAAGAAGACAAATCATTCTTTGTGTTTGATGGCTTGATGCATCAGAACAACTTGAGTATGCATGTTGATTGGTTTAGTTTCAAGAGTGATGAATGTTGATTTCTCAGAAGTTATGACAATACAATATCTTCAGCTGTGGTTGGTGGGTATTGGAGTGTGCCAGGGTACTCAATTTAGTGATTACTAAATCTACACTCAAGAGTGTGATCCAATTGGCTTTGGGTTGAGATCGAGAGGACTTGAAAGACGTACTTGATGGTCGCCAGTGGTTGCCCTATTGAGCGGATGGCTTTCTTCATAAAGAACTCGGCTGCAGTCCATTTTTGGTATGGGTGGATCGATTAAACTCAATGTTGTCCATTTAAGCAACACATGATTTTGAATAGTATTTGTTTGATCATGTACTGTTTGTGATTGGTGGGCTTGTATCTCAGGCTGAGGAGGATAAGTACAGGGTGGCAATTTGACTTGATTGAGAAGGTTGCTTCAATTGATCAATATTTGATCTTGACAAGAATCAAATTAACAAACTCTTCTCAATGAACTTAAGAAGGATCAGTCATCGATTTGAAAAAAGTTGATCCTGATGAGACAATCAATCTAGGAATGGGTCAAAAATCAAACTAAAAATATTTCAGTATGTACTCACTTTTGAAAACAACAGACTGGACATTGAGCAGAATGAAAAAAAACACAACACACCCTTATGATTTGAACCGCCAAATTGATGAAGTCAAGGAGATGGACTGAAGGAGCTTGGTACAAACATTGTGTCTTCTCAAGTAATTTATCAAAGATGAGCTAAGCATCAAGAAGGCTTTTGAAGAAGATTAAGAAAAATGTCAGGTTTGATATCATCCTTCTTCTTCTTTGTTGTATCCATGTGATAGTTGTTTGTGATTGGTTTGCAATCATTAGAGAAGAGACATTGCATGTTAATATGTTGATTAATATATTGATTTTGACTCCATGACAAGATTGAGAATGCCGGCGTAGAAGTGGAAGTAGTGATTGATCTGATAGTATGTACTTCGAGTTAAACATCCTAATATTCTTGGCATCAGATTGATCACAATCTTATTCTTCTTAATATTTATAATCATTGACATTATTAAATTTCTGGGTTGTTTTAAGTCGAATTTCTTCTTTTGCTACATCAGATTGGAATGATGAACATAGTTGAATTGAAAGAGGATGAATCTCTGTGAGTTGATTGATGATTGATCAACTGATTGTATTCAGATCCATAATCGGTTGGCTTTGGTTGTAGTGAGCAATAAATTGCGCACTATTTGAAAGAAACAAAGCAAAATATACTTGGCGGCCAATTGGTTCAAGTGTGTATATGAAAAAATTTGAAAATGATCTGATATGGAGTATACACTACTCAGCAATCATAACAAAACACTTTTGTTACCGCGAGCATGCGAGATCAAGATATGCTTGACTATCTCTACAGACAATTGGAGGGTGCCAATATACAGGCATGAAGGACACTAATTGTGATTGATAGTTGAGAATAGATTACTTGCTAATTGGAGGGGCAAAGGTGATGTGCTATGATTTTAGGTGCCAATCAATTAGTGGGGCAGATGAGGAAAAACACAAGTAGATGTCGTTAAATTGCTCACGGTGTATAACATTGGAAGTTGTGGACAATTTGTCAGTGTTGTATCATGAAGATAGCTACTGGTGATCGTTAGATGAGAAGAATTACCCGCTAATTGAAAAATCTTGCTTGTCCGTAACTTTGCTTGGTTGAAATGTGAATTTGTTCAGCGGCAACAGTGGAGGTTTTGGACAATTTGTCAATTTTCTTCAAATTCATTGTTTGCCTTTAACTTGAATGATTTTTCCAAGGTGAAAAATGATTACATTTATTTCACAAAATGATTAAAAATGCATTCATTCTGCATTTTTCTGCATTTTTCTGCATTAATTTTGCATTATCAATCATTTTGTGCATTAAACTCAATCATTTTTCACCTTGGAAAAATACATTATTTTTGCAGTGTTACAGGCAAGGTTGGTCATGGTCTGCAAAAACATGACACAACCAAGTCATGGAGTGTTGTGTCACTTCATTACTTGGTTACTGGTTTGTATAGGACTAAACAGTCTTCAGGGAATCATATTCCACACTCAGAGCTACCATGACACCCAGGCGTAAAAGGTTATGGCACCAAGATACCTAATTACCGGCAACATGCATGTCTTTGCGTGCAAGAACATGTAACAATCAAGTCATGGAGTGTTGTGTTACTTCATGAATTGGTTGCTGGTTTGTATAATAGTACTAAACCATGCTCCAGAGAAGTATCACCACCCAGAATATTTATGCTTGACTGCATTCTGAACAAATTTCATTTTTGAAGATGGAATCCGGAGTACAATTTGGGAAGGTAACTCACTCAACCATATATCAGATAACCTCACATATTAAGATGATGCTGCACATTCTCTCATCTTCAAATTCCTATGCCCTTGTGACCTCTTAAGTCAATACTTCGGGTTCATAACTGTAGCCAGTATGCTGACGTCCGAAGTGGCTGATTTGTCTTG
>NW_006768872.1:100223-102723 GCF_000204055.1 Melampsora larici-populina 98AG31
AATTTTGACACATTGCGCAACTGCTGAAGGACTTTGTTCATTTGCAGTTACTCAGCCAGGAGTACTGACCCCAAGGCAAAGTCACCCTCCATCCGTTTGGTGGAGAAGTGAAATACCTGATCATTCACACAAGGAAGAGTGTTAGTGATAAACTTTGGACATGAGATAAGATAATAAGTAAGTACTTACTTTCAAAATTTTGCACAATTTCTCTACGGCATCCCACTCCTCCATTGACATCATCACACCATGATAATACCTTGTCTTTTGATTGGCGATCAGGATCAAATCAATAACCTAAAGAGTCCAAGAGTCAATTGAAATCTGATAATGAAAACCGTAACAAATAAACTCACATCGCGACCAGCAACCAAATTCAAAAACATCACTAAGTCAATGTTCCAGCGCACAACCCATCCAGAAATAGGGGCTGGCCCTTCATAGCCCATCTGAGCAGCTTGAGCGGCAAATTCCCCACGGCAAGCATTACTTTGAGTCAATAGGGCGTTGATATCCTTGAGCTGGCGGTCATTTCAATGAATTAGTCAGCATATGATTTGACCAAATGAAAGACAAGGTATGTAAGTGATTACTACCTTAATGGCTCCCTGAACCACAACACATGTGCTCGATGGAGCATAATCATAACCCGATTCATCTCCCACATCAGAGGTTGAGTTTTGAGAAGGACGTTGTGGTAATCAAAACTACAGTTTTGATGTAGTTTTGGTTTTATTGTTATAATTATAATTTATTTTATTTTTTATTATGATTTAATTAAGTTTTTTTTATTATTTTATGGGTTTAGGACATATGGGTTACTTAAGAGTGTATGGGTTATGTAGAGTTCATGGGTGTTAAGGTGTTAAGTGGAAATTTTGAAAATTACAGGTTTTTACATGGGTTTCATTAAGGTATACAGAATTTTATGGGTTTGTCATTATGGGTTTGAACAAGGCTGAATTTCGAAAATTGAGGACTTGGAGGAAAAAGTAGGGTGGTGGTAAACTGAGATAAGCTTTAGGGTTCAAAGTTAAATGGGCACCATAGTAGATGATACAACATCAAAGTTTGGAAATACAACATTGAAAATTACAACTACATTTGACACAGGAGAATTTCCGACATTACGAAACTCAAAAATGACTTTCGAAAACTGAGAAATGCATAGTTTTGCCTGGAACCTTTTGAATTCAAGGGTACCACAGCACCATTTCAGGGTAGATGTTAGTTGGGGTAGATTCTATTTTCGCATATTTCCCAATAACTTTAATTTCAAGCATCATCCTTATCAATTTTAGTGGTAATATGGGGTGGTAAACTAACCAAACCCCCATTTCAAATTTTTCCTTCAATTTTCAATCTCAGTTTACACTATCAACCGCTAGAGGTAGAGTTTAGCTTGGCTGAGCAAAGTTGTAGAGCGAAAAATTCTCTTTCTTTCTGTCCCTTCAGAACTTTTATATGGTCCCTTTTTCCTGTCTTAATTCAGCTTTGAAGGGAAAATGGCGGAAATTTGGGTTTTTGTGGTAAACAGCTAAGTTATAGTGCTACTTGTGAGCTTGAAAGTTTGTAGATTGTCAATTTGTGTGCGCTGAATCTGTCTATCAACTTTATTTTTGGGGTTCATTGAGAGCTATTGTGTGAAAAGGCTGTATGAAGATGAATTTCGAGTTTGAGGGGTGTTTTGTGTCCTAATTTCTTTTTGTGTGTGTTTTGATTGTGATATAGTCAAGTGTCTCTTTTCCTCCCCTTTGAGAGCCTTTTAGTTAGCAAAAATTATTATTAGAATTTAGAATCAAGCTTTGTATCTTTTTATCATTATTATCTGGGTAAACAACTAATGAGAGTTGGGATTTTGGAATATTAGACCCTTTATTCACTTTTAATAATTTCTTGTTGAGTTGTAAGCTCATTTGCTCATTTGGAAGGTGCCTGAGTGCGCCTAGATAGTGCTACTTTTGATTTTATTGTCCTCTTTCAGCCTGGTTCTTATTAATCCAAAGACTTGAAGGTCTTAAATTTAATTCATTGATAATCAAAATCCCTGTTTAAGAAGGGCATTTCTTTCTTGTTTGAAGTCTTTCAATTCACCATCTCAAGACTTATTTCTTTTTTGATTGTGTGTGTTTGTTGATTTGTGTCCTCATTCATCCCCTTCTTGGCTCTGCTTTCAGCTGTGTACTGAAAGAGTTCTACAACGTGATGATGGTGGAGCAAAGATCTTGTTGTCAGAATCGTCAGATCCTTGTACAATCTCGGTCATGTTGTTGTTGAGAATGACGGTGGGAATTGGAATGGCAGTGCTAGCAGGTGTGGTTGGTTTGATGTGCCCAGCAGCTAAACCAATCAAGTTCAAGCCATACTTGACCACAATCCCAAGCTTATGCCAATGGCCAAAGCATTGGACGTGGTTCTTCAGATAATGCCAATGAATGTTTTCATTCAACTCTGAGAACATTTGTTCCATCTCCAGAGCCATTGTGTTATTGTTAGAACC
>NW_006768872.1:107723-114508 GCF_000204055.1 Melampsora larici-populina 98AG31
AAATCAATTGTTTACAGATTTTTTTTTTTTCTATTTGATTCATTTAATTTATTTTATTCTACAGCCTTTTCATTCTTATCGATTATCTAAGTACATTACTTGATTTTTTTTTCTTTTCTTCTTCTTCTTTCCAACAAACTCCAACACTGAATCCTACGAAATCAACAGGACGGTCGAACGATCAAACTGAAAGCTATTCAAACCCGACACGAGTGATTTGATTTATTTTAAAAAAAAAAAATTGACTGGTGTTGTTCTTTCTTCTTCTTAAAAAGAAAGATAACTAATTCGATTTAATTTTTTTCTTTCTTTAATTACCTTTTCTATCTTTGCCAGAGACTAAATCAAGAACTGAGATCGAACGATTTGGTTGATTGTGCCCTTTAACAAATCAACTACACTAAACGAATTTGCTGTTGTTGGTGTTGAAGTCCCACGAGTTGTGTGCTTCACGCTACGAACTCCAGGGGCATTCGTCCCACTTCAGGCAAGTTTTGAAGTCGAACGACTAAAAATCAAACAGTGCATCTTCAATTTCGACCAGGAATCAACAAAACAAAGCCGTGAAAGTCAGCAAGACCCGGCATTAGGATCGAACCACCGAAATCTGCCACCTCTAGAATCTAAAACCAGCTCTAATAACGATACCTAAGAGGAAGAATTTCCAAAGTGAATTATTGACAAAACAACAAGTAAAGTCATCAATCTTTCAATTTTTTTTCCCTTTACTATCAAGAAAAGATCTCATTAAATTTTTTTTTTTGTGACTTTACTCTACCTCACAGTGCTATTACACACTCGAGCGATTGGAGTGGCCAAAGAAAACGAGGACCACCCCAATCAATTAAGAGACAAGTACCAATTCGGTACCTTGTTAGAGTATATAAAAGCTACTCTGTGAGCAAGAATCCTTTTCTTTCTCCCTCATCAGACAATAATTTTATTATTTTACTGACCCAAAATTTTTTTTTTTCTTTCTACTCATCTCAACTTCAAATTATCAATCGACTTTATTGTTATCATCATAAAACAAAAATCCATATATAAAATTTCTTTTTTATCGATTTCAATTCACCTTTACTTCAATAATCTCATTGCTTATAATCTTCTATATTAAATTCTATCAATCAAGAATTATAAAACACTCGATCAATCTTTCTAATTCAAAACCGATTATTTATCATAAAATCAACAGTCAGTTCATTTTATTTTTTGTCTATCTTCTTTAGTACCAAATCAAAAAGAGTTAAATAAAAAACATTAAATTGAATTTATCTTATATTTTTATCTCCTTCTCGGAACAATACTAATATAAGTGTCGTTTCCTGAATTATTTGATCAATTAGGTTTTCCTAACGCCAACTCAAACTTGAGTCCAGGAACTTCAATTGCTGCACCACCGAGCGAACCGAGTCCTCATCAATCCACGCCAGCGATTGTCAATCCAGTCAACGACTTCGAAGAAGCTTACGGAGGCCAACAACCCATCCAAGTAGATAGCACGCCTACGACTCCAGCTCAAAGCAATCACCATCGAAATTATTTCGATATCTAGCAATTCGGACGAAACTACTCGAGCTAGCCGTAATACTCACTCGGTCGAACCTATAGGAACCCCCTATAGCTTACCTGAATTAACTAGTAAGCAATCATTTTTTTTTATCATCCTTCTTTTCAATAACAAATCCATCAACTTGTCTACAATCAATCATCAAACTGATTATATTTTTTTAATTCAATTTATTCTTTTCTATCGTTTCACTTTTTTTTTTTTTTTTTCCTTACCATGTCCGAATCACCAAACCCCAGCCCTCATGTCAGGTCATCTTCCACCAGCACCCGAGGCTCAACACGAAGCAGTGCCACCCGAGGCTCACGTGGCTCAGGCCCAACCAAGTCAACCCGAGGCAACCCAACAGGCGAGCTATTCCCAGGCCTACCCCAATCAGGTAAGCCAGACTTAGCTCTCATGACTCAGCTAAGCCAACAATATACTAACTTACCTGAAGCAGACCCAACAGGCTTTAGCGGGCTACCATTACAACACCAACTACCCAGCCCATCTAGCCGGTCCCAACTACACCTACCTGTCGGACCCTTCCCACGGACAGCAATCGCACCCGATGAACCATCCACAAGTTCCCTACCAAGTGCAACAACCCCAACCACCACACCAACCTTACCCGAGCACGTCCAGTCAGATGTTACCTCCTCCTCCTCCACCGCCAGGCCAACCTCCTGCAGCCTATGAGGAAGCCCGACTCAAGGAAGCTGTCCTTCAAGCGAAGCGGGACGTGTTGGAGGCGAAGGCAGCCAACAACAACCTGGGCTTTCGTCGAGCCTTGTGGATCTCGAAAGAAGCCCACCGCGAGCTCGAGGAACACTACGGCGGTCGTCGCCACCGTCACCGAATCGACGAGCTGGCCGAAGGCTTCAACCCGTTTCATCTCAATCCTCGTACCATGGATCCCTTCGAGGAACCCAGATCAGCCACGACTTCCAGGAACAAGAAACGAGCCAGAGACGAGACAATCGACGACTTAGCCGAAGACGCTCTCGATCTCCTGGACATGATCAACATGGTGAAACGAGTGAAAGAGAAGAAGGATGGAGGAAGCAAGCCAGACCCCAAAGGAAAGGGGAAGGACAAGGAACAATGAGTAAGTTACCCCCTCCAATTTCAACTTTCCACTCTCATCCATCAGTTCTTGAAACTGACTCTAAGTTTTTTGTTCATCCTGATCTCAATCCTCCAATCTCACAGTCCACTTCAGCAATTCCTATCCAGCCAACTGCTCAAACCCCTAAATCAAGTTCCTCTTTTATTTTTAATCAATCACCTTCCCACTCTAACCATTCTGAAAAGTTAGAGCAAGATGAACTTGAGCAAACACTGCATCAAGAGCTGTTCAACCAGCAGTCTAAGGTAGAAAGTTTTTTCCCCCTTTTTTTTAACTCAGAAATGCCTCATCTAGCCAAAGTTGTATCTAGAAGAGCTTTTAAACACGATGAAGCCCTTTTGAAATTACAAAAATATTTAGGCAGATTTATTAAAAATGAGAGTGAGAACCGTGTGAGTGTTGAGAATGATCATTTTAAGAAAACTTGTGAATTATTAAAAGGATTTTATGATGATATTACATCAGAATTTAAGATCTTAAAAATAAAAATAATCATAAGAAAGACGTAAGTGAGTCAAGTTCATTGAGAAGTGAGAAACTCAAAGGAGAAATAGAACTATCTTATACTGAAAAAATCCCAATATACAGTCTTAATAAAATTGAAGCATTGGTACTTCAAATGAAAGATATGATGAGTGCGCACATGACAGACACAAGGTTATATAAAAATCAAGAAAACATTATGAAACAAATTCGTAACTTGACAACTCAAACTGAAACAAGAATTTTTGATATTGAAAAATCAATAACAACTAACTTAAAAAATTATAATACAGAAGTTCAAGAGAGCCTATACAGATTCGCACAAGAGAAAGGTAAACAACGTGAAAGAATAAATATTGATGATTCCCACATACGCAAATTAGATACCATCCTTGAAAAATTAGAAAAACTGGAAAAGAAAGTTGACACACAATCTAAAATACCCATCAAAGACCCATATAACAAAATTGAATCCCTAATTGAAAAATTTGAGAAACATGAAGTAAGAATAAATTCATTAATAAGTGAAATAAAAGAAGATAAATAATTAGAAGAAATTCAACAAAACCTGAATGAACAGCAACAACAGTTTGAGACAAGTATGATGAAATCTTATCATGCAATGCAAGAAAATATCAGCAACAATCATACTAAAATACAAGAAAATATACAAAACAATAACAAAAAACTGCATGAAGAAAATTTTAAATATCAAGAAACACAATTCTATAAATTAAGAGATCAAATACAAAAAAATCAAGAACTGTTGAATCAAAAATTATTAGAAAAGAATAATGAGATTCAACAAAAATTAAAAGAGATGGATGAGAATGCTACCGTAACAAGAGCATCACTTGTACAAGAGTTGAAAGCTGAAAACAGCACTAGTAATAACAATAGTGTTTCAGGAGGAAGAGATTACGTATCTCAAACCGTAACTCGCCAACACGTAGAATTTACATCCGAGGATATCCAAAGAGTGGACCCTTCACTAAGAGGTGAGGATAGATTTAGGCAAAGTATAACAAACTCACAATTACCAAACTCACCTTATGAAAGACCAATTGTAAGAAATGAAACACTACCACCTCGTGAAACATCTTTTATGAGAGAACCTACATTACCAGTTCGTGAGAGAACTTGTATGAGAGAAGATACAATTCCACCTCCACAAACCCAAGAAAGACCATTTGTAAGAGAAGATACAGTTCAAACAATCATGTCAGAAGCTTCTCGAGAAGATAAAATAGCAAAACAAATGAGTAGACTTTGGCCAACAGGCAAAGATTGGAAAAGATTCAGTGGAGACGGAGAATACAATCATAATGATTATATTGACTGGTGTGACAGTCTAATTACAGATATGAAAATGGATCCTCTAGTTGTAGTCAGCCATTTAAGCACAGCTTTCACAGGTACAGCAGGACAATGGTATATTGACAAAAGGAAAAGCAAAGGATCCATGACATGGGACCAATGGAAAGACGAAATTCACAAAAGATTTGGAAACAGTGTTTGGCAAAACAATAAGGAAGACTTATTTATGAAAGATAAATTTGATGCAAGTTTACATGCTGATTCAACAACTTGGTCCTTAAAACAGAAAAAGAGAATTGCCGCCTTTGATCCAGATGCCTCTGAAGAAAGGATTGTAAATAAAATTTTAAATAAAGTAGACGGCAATGTCCGAAACGCAATCAAAAGTCAACTAACTCAACCCTACGAATGGGATATGTTTTTGCTTGTCTTCAAAGATATTTTTGAAAATACAAGTATTGTTTCAAAAAAGAAATTCTACAATAAACCAAGAAAAACATTCTTCGAAAATAGAACAAATTTCAAAGACACCAAACTAACAATTCCTTCAAGTACAAAAGCACAAGCAAGTACATCAGAAAAGAGAAACCCTAGAGCATGTCCAAACTGTAAAAGTACAGATCCAAAACATCAATGGAGAGGTTGCAAAGAAAAGAAAATTAATATGATTGAGGAAGACAATGAAGCCAGTGATCATATGAATGATGAATACGACTTTCATGGAGAACCGTTATCAGATGAATCCAGCTCAAATAGTGAAAATGAGAATCAAGAACAAGATGTTGATATGATTGAATTTAGTAATCATGATGAAAAAGACATTAACATCTTACAAGCAGAAGCAGAAGTCCCTCACTCATGGAATGATGATATGCAAATGGGAAATATTGTTGATGCAAGACTCCTGAAGTCTAAACCAGCTGCGGGAATGGCTCATACATTAGGACATCATGCTATGGCAAGAGGAATAATAAATAATTGTAGAGTACCAATATTACTAGACAGTGGAGCTTCATGTTCAGTAGTTGGAAAACATTTTTTATCTGAGATTGTACCAGACTGGCACGAAAAACTCATGCCTAGTAGTCATGTAAAGTTCTCCGGAGTAGGTAGTAAACTACAAGCTTTAGGCGTAATTAGCTTACCAGTAATATTTCCACATGTTAAACAATCAATAAGAATACACGCTGAATTTGTAGTAATGGAGAATGCAAACAACAAATACTTTATACTAGGAGCAGAAAATTTAAGTCATTACGGATTTGATATATTTCATAGTAAAGAAAGATATTTCACTATTGGAAATAATAACAAAAGTGTAAAGTTTGCATTAATGCAGCATAAAGAAATATTAACCATCAAAACTGATCATAAAGTACCAGAAGACTCTGCAAAATTAGAAGATTCAAAAAGTTTACGAGAAAAAATATTAGAAGCAGAGTTTGGACCTAATCTTACAAGTGATCAAAAGGAAGATATAATCAAAATGGTGATGAAATATAAAGACCAATTTGGTTTGGGAGAACAACCTCTGGGAGTAATCAAAAATCATCAAGTAACAATACAACTCACAATAGAGAAACCATATCCTCCTATACTAAGGAAAGGTGCATATCCAGCCAGCCCACAAAGTAGAAAAGAGATTGAAAAACATATTGAGGAATTACTTCGAATGGGTGTAATACGCAAAGTTGGAAGTGATGAAGAAGTTGATGTGACATCACCTGTTTTAATAGCATGGCATAATGACAAATCTAGACTTTGCGGAGATTTTAGAGCCCTCAATCAATATACTGTTCCCAATAGATATCCATTACCACGAATCGATCAGTCATTAACAAACCTTTTTGGAGCAAGATACATTACTCTGATGGACATAATGAAAGGTTTTCATCAGAATCTAGTTGAAATAGGTAGCAGAAAATTTCTCAGGATAATTTGTCATCTAGGAATATTTGAGTATATTCAAATGCCTTTTGGAATAAAAAATGCACCAGCATTCTTCCAGAGAATGATGGATACGGAATTCTCCAAAGAATTGAGAGAAGGTTGGTTGAAAGTTTATATTGATGACCTCATAGCTTTTCATACAACTTGGGAAGAACATATTCAAGCACTAGAAATAGTAATTCTAAGAGCTAAATCCATGGGTATGACAATCTCCCTAACAAAGTGTCATTTCGGATTTAAAGAATGCAAAGCTTTAGGCCATCGAGTGTCAGGTTTATGGGTAGCAGTTGACCAAAACTCTGTAGCAGCAGTACTACAAAAACCTTGCCCAAAAGATAAACAAGAATTGAGTTC
>NW_006768872.1:114799-116095 GCF_000204055.1 Melampsora larici-populina 98AG31
ATCTAGAAAACTAACCAATACTGAATCTCGTTACTCATCACCTCTATTACAAGCATTAGCACTAGTTTGGACATTAGAAAAACTACATTATTACCTCGATGGTAGTTATTTTGAAGTCATTACTGACTGCACAGGTGTAAGATCTTTGACAAACTTGAAATCACCAAGTAGGCACATGCTGAGGTGGATGATGGCCATACCAGAATATAAACCCTTCATGACCATTACACACAGACCAGGAAAATTCCATAATAACGCAGATGGACTTAGTAGAATGGCGCTTCCCAATGACTCCGATAATCCAGCATGGGAACCTGAAGAAATGGAAAGAGACATCCCTGTCATGGGAATCAGTTTATGTGAATTATCAGAAGAATTCTTTGAAGAAGTAAAAGAAAGTTACGAAAGAAATAGTAACACTACAAAACTTGTTCGAACTCTTTCCATACAGAAAACTGACCTGAGTTTATCAACAACACTTGAGCAACCATGGAAAGATGGATATGATCAAGGAAAAATTACGCTTGAATCAGGCTTGTTATATTTCAGAGAAAAACACAGTTCAGTCTTAATTATAGTTAAACCTGAACACATTCAACAAACACTACATGTATGTCATGATGAATTTATGTCAGGACATTTATCAGAAGACAGAACAATTGACAGAATCAGAAGTACAGCATGGTGGCCAAGTTGGAGAAAAGATGTTGAAGAATATGTAAAGACTTGCGAAAGATGCCAAAAAGCCAACAAAGCTACGGGAAAAAGATTTGGATTATTACAAAGGATAGAAGAACCAACATACCCATGGGAAGTCATTAACATGGACTTTGTTACAGGACTTCCTCCATCTTCAATAAACAACTATAATTGTGTATTGGTGATAGTAGACAGATTTTCAAAAAGGACAAGATTCTTGCCTTGTTACAAAGAATCAACCGCAATGGACATTGCATTGTTGTTCTGGGAAAGAATAATAAGTGATGTAGGTTTACCACGGATAATAATCAGTGATAGAGACCCCAAGTTCACTTCTGAATTTTGGAAGAGTTTGAATATGCTTATTGGAACCACACTAGCACTTTCAACCGCATACCATCCTCAAACTGACGGCTTGAGTGAAAGAAATATCAGCACCTTGACCGAAATTGTCAGAAGATATTGCACAGAAGGTCTAGCATACACAGACAAAGACGGATTTACACATGACTGGCATACCTTACTACCAGCTTTAGAATTGGCCTAAAATAGTAGTATACATAGCACTACAGGAAAGAAGCCCTTTGAGATGAAAGA
>NW_006768872.1:117506-119478 GCF_000204055.1 Melampsora larici-populina 98AG31
TAGGTTGGTGACCTCCCAGATAAGAACCAAACAGGTTGGTGACCTCTAAGAGATAACCAAGATAGTGATCGTATAATCACTCCTTATCCAATTACCAAGAAGGATATTGGAGAACATTGGGATCCTGTTCTCATCCCTTACTTAATTGCACATCAAATCTCTTCTTTAAGAGTCAACTAACTGTAGTCTGCCAGGATTTGTCCTAGCAGACTTTTAGTTGTTTAACCTTCTACTACTCCTCTCCTACTCATATCATCTCTCTCTCTCTTCTTTCTCTACCCTTGTAACTAGTTATAATCTGAAATATAATAATATTTATTATACTTCTCTACATACCTAGTCCCAATACTACCATTTAGTGAGTGTAGCCTCCTTTTAAAGAGCCACTACCCTCACATGTACAAAGGGCAGGGACGTAATCAACGCATGCTGATGACATACGCTTACTAGGTATTCCTCGTTGAAGAGCAATAATTGCAATGCTCTATCCCCATCACGACCAAGTTTCACAAGATTACCCAATCCTTTCGGATAAGGTTATATACTTGCTGGCTTGGTCAGTGTAGCGCGCGTGCGGCCCAGAACATCTAAGGGCATCACAGACCTGTTATTGCCTCCAACTTCCATCAACTAAATATTAATAGTCCCTCTAAGAAGCTTTAATCAGCCGTAGCCAACCAAGCTATTTAGCAGGAGAAGGTCTCGTTCGTTATCGCAATTAAGCAGACAAATCACTCCACCAACTAAGAACGGCCATGCACCACCAACCACAAAATCAAGAAAAAGCTATCAATCTGTCAATCCTTACTGTGTCTGGACCTGGTGAGTTTCCCCGTGTTGAGTCAAATTAAGCCGCAGGCTCCACACCTGGTGGTGCCCTTCCGTCAATTCCTTTAAGTTTCAGCCTTGTGACCGTTGTAGAACTCTTTCAGTACACAGCTGAAAGCAGAGCCAAGAAGGGGAGGAATGAAGACACAAATCAACAAACACACACAATCAAAAGAGAAATAAGTCTTGAGATGGTGAATTGAAAGACTTCAATCAAAGAAAGAAATGCCCTTCTTAAACAGGGACTTTGATTATCAATGAATTAAATTTAAGACCTTCAAGTCTTTGGATTAATAAGAACCAGGCTGAAATAGGACAATAACTTCAAAAATAGCACAATCTAGGCGCACTCAGGCACCTTCCAAATGAGCAAATGAGCTTACAACTCAACAAGAAATTAATTAAAAGATGAATAAGGGTCTTATTATTATAAAATTCCAACTCTCATTAGTTGTTACCTGAATGATAATAATAAAGGATAAAAGCTTATTCTAAAAATCTAGTAATTATTTTTTCTAACTAAAAGGCTCCCAAAGGGAAAGAAAAGAGACCCTTGACTATATCAAAATTGAAACACACACAAAAAAAGAAAGTAAGACAAAAACAACCCTCAAACTCGAAATCCACCTTCAAACAACTTTTTCACACACAATTCATTGAACAACCCCCAAATTAAAATTGATAAGCATCTTCAACTCACCCACATGTATCATTCACAAATTTTCAAGCACACATTTATCATCAAAACTGAGCTGTTTACCACAAAAACTGAAAAATCCGCCAGTTTACCCTTAAAACCTGAAAAAAGATAAGAAATAGGGACTGTATCAAAAATCTGAATAGACAGAAAAAAAGGTCTGCTTCCGCTCTACAACTTTGCTCAGCCAAGCTAAACTCTAACTCTATTGGTTGTACCCTTAAAATGAAATTCGATTTTATGTGAAAATACTCGAAATTGAATTTACCCAGTTTACCACCTGATATTACCACTGATAATGCTGTATATGGTTTATAATTGATTTTTCATGCTCAGATGCGCCCATATGATGCCTTCCACATGATTTACCCTCTAAAAAACTGATGTAGTACATTTGAAATAAAGTCTCATGATTGAAAATGGAGCCTTTTATGGAATTTTGAAAGC
>NW_006768872.1:122498-124116 GCF_000204055.1 Melampsora larici-populina 98AG31
TAAAACAAATCAAACACACTACACTACACTCCACTACACTATTAATGAAAGTAATCACACTACACTCAAAAATGAAATTCATTACACTACACTAATAAAACAATTCAAACGTGCTACAAACTTGAAATTCACTACACAACATCATTAAAATAAAAACACTACACAACACTCAAAAATGAAATTCATTACACTACACTACTCAAATAAGTCAATTTGACATTTACCACACCACACTATGAAAATAACTACACCTCACTCACCTGTGTGCACCATATTGCACCTACTGTATAGGGAGATGTTACATGTGGCATCATCACATGTGTTCCGAAAAACACACTATAGAATTAGCTAGCTGCTCAGTTGCTCCTAGGGTCACCTACAACATCAACAAAAAAGGGCTAAGTCCCCACTTCTCCAAGGGTACCCCCTTGGGCAGAAGTCACGTACACTTCAGGAATATTACAACCTCAGCAAAAGAAATTACCATCTTTCTTATAATCTCACCACCACACTTGAAAAATTACCACCGCACTTCAAAATTCACCACTATAATAGCAAAGTCACCACCTCATTTCGAATATCACAACGAATATCACCACCAAAGCAAGCATCTCACCACCGCAATTAAAAACCAACCACCACAGTATCAATATCACAACCCTAGCAAAAACCTTACCACCACATAAAAAAACTTGCCACCACACTACAAATATCACGATCCACCCTCCCTCCTGTCACAACCCCACTCCATCTATCATCCATCCACCTGCATCCATCTTACCTCACCACCCAATACGACTATATCACTACCACACCATCCTCAATCTCACCACCTCATCGACATCCACCATTACATTCACCACCACTTCGGCATTCAAGTGTGAGTCCTTGCCACCCTACCATTTATTCCTTACCACGATTCTCACATCTCCAATGTACTTCCCATTCATCTTACGGTCGCCTCCTTACCAATCGACCATTGTAGTCTTATCCATGGAAGCAGAAGAGTATACACTACCGGTCCCCAACACCATTGAAATAAAACACAAAGATTGTCGCAAAATGGACGACTACGTCATGTCCTTCCCAGCCACGCAACATGGCTATCGAATGCGCATTGGTCACTCCCAACCAAAGAGCAGTCCAGTTTCAACCTACGAGTGTTATCGCTCCGGGTATCCCAAAGGTCAACCAGCAGCTTTAGGAACGACCAAGTCCCTTCGCATAGGATGTCCACTCGAGCTCACCACGCGATACATTTACTCAACGTCATCATGGATCCTTATCCACACTCACGTCGGGCACAACCATCCACCAGACCCATCTGTCAAACCTCGCAAGCGGCATATTGATCCAAAGGCACCGCCGATACTAGCTCCAGGGGTTGTTTGGGATGCATCTGACGGCCCTACCTCGACACCAGTTCAAGATCAAGATCAAGAACAACAACCTCTCGCACTCGTTTCAAATCAGTACATAGTGCCACCTTTACAGGTACCACACGACTTTGAAAATGGCTCACAAGCACAAGACCTGCACAGTACCATGGAATCCACCATCTCATCATTACCTGATTGTCTCCGCGCTATGACACCACGCCGCAAGCATGCTACACTTA
>NW_006768872.1:124216-126631 GCF_000204055.1 Melampsora larici-populina 98AG31
AGGCCGACGGCCACTGTGGGTTCCGTGCAATTGCCGTCTCTCTTGGTCAATCGCAGGACGAATGGTTAGCCATACGACAGAGTATGCAGGAAACCATCATCACTATGCCCAACATACTCACCCCTCGGGCCTTGCCTGAGCCTCGTGATGAGGCCTTAGCTCGTCTGGCAACAACAAAGAAGAATGTGATCCATGAGCAAAAGTATTGGCTAACTATGCCCGGGTGGGGCGGAATCATAGCAACCACCTTCAATCGGCCAGTTATTTACTATGAACCTGGCATATCTAATAACAGGATCTTTTTCCCCTACCACACTTCACCCAATCTCACCCCCCCCATTGTCATTATTTACGCCGATTTCCACTTTGCCTCAGCCTTGCTGGACTTTACACTGGACCGACTTCCCGTCCCACGCGTTTGCCCCACATGGCAACGATTCGCAACAGCCAAAGCTTCAATTTGGTTGGACGATTGGAAGTCACTTATCCAATTACATGCAGACTTTCTCAACAATCGCAAGCCCCGCACCCGCCGCAACCCTAAGGACAAAAAGGTGCCTCAGGAGCCCACTGTGGTTTCTGATTGATGTAGTTCATTAATCGATCTCACTAACAATAGATTTCGTCGTTGTTTCTTCAAAATTTCATCTTCTTTATAATTCTCATGTAATGTCGATCCAAAATGCAATCTCGGTAATGAACCAAATGAACCATTGGTATTTCATTTATACAAGGGTTGAGCAAAATCACAAAGAGAGAGAGCACCAATAAATGTGTTTTAACGCCAGCGCGAGACGCGAACGGGCAAAAATTTGTCTTGTAGCACCTTTGGTTTGCACAGATCACCACAAGAAAAGGCAAGTTGCCTATTGGTGATTGTTGGTGACGCATGTCTGCGGATCTCTTCTTGTTTGTAATCAAAGGTTCAATATCCACAAAAATTCAAATTTCAAACACTACAAGATCATCTATTGCAATTACAAATAGAAAAATAAATGGAACCAAACGTCTGAGAGTTGAACTTGATCGAATGTAATATTTATTTACCAATAAAACTCTCTCTGCCATTCCATTTCCATCTTGTATTCAGCCTCTTCCCATTCCATCTCCTCCTCTTCAGCCTCCTCATCGCCGTCCTCTTCCCAAAATATTGGGACCCCTAGAATTGCTTGCCAGGTCCCAGCCGTGCGACCGACCATTTCTTCCCACTGGCGTATCAATACACCATCAATTTCAGCACTTCGTTCTACGTACTGCTTGGTTGTATGGACAACCTCAATTAAGCCTCGATCCCATTGCCTCCATAGACGACAGGTTTGTTTTTCAAGGCCACTATGGATCGACTTCCACTCTATCACACGCGCTGGAAGCAATCGGTTGTTTGTTAGCTGAAGTTGACAATGATAATCAACTTTACTTACCATCAGCCTCATTGGGCTTGGTCGCTTCCATGCGTCCTTGATACTCAACGGCCCATCCTATCAGCTGTCGGACTTCGCGCCCAAGCCGTCGCAACTCCTCTTCAGACAATATCGCATTCCGAAGAGCTAAGATGCCATCTTTGGTAATCTTGCAATATGCCCAAGGCTCCTCGGGGTGATTCATAGCAACTTCGTCCCAGAATGGATGTAGCATGTCCATAGCAACAACCTCGTCGAAAGTTGGCTCATGCAATGGTTGTCCTGGTCGAAATCGTTCATTGTAGCGGCCCGCATGTCTCAAGTAAGTATTAAGTTTCTTCTTTAAAAGAGCCCGTTTCTTCAACCGTAGTTGCTCATTTCTTGGCTGCTGAGTCGCACCTTAGGAGCCGAAAAATGGCCAGACGTCAACAACTTTCGCCTTCTCATGAGGATAATGATTGTACGTACTCGTCCTCCGCCCTGCATCCACTTGGTGTTGATCGGCACCAAATTTCGCCTCATACAAAAAACCCAAAGCAACCTGGACCGTCAAGACAGCCTTAAGTCGGTCATCTGCTCACAATTTTCATGCAGGTTAGAATATTCAGCTAGCCGGTACGGGAAAGAGTCGAATGTAAGCTACCTACCTCCTCGTCTGGGTACGTTCCCGCGCACATTGAGTAACTCTGTATTTCCGACCTCATCAGCTACCTCTTGAATCTTTTGTTCAAGATCGGCGAGCGTCCTTGGAAGCGCAAGAAGATCATTGCGTTGCTGGGCGGTTCGCACAGGTACATGAGCTGCATCAATGTCCCGCATCTGCTGACTGTACCCGTTTGGAGTTAGTATGCAATTGGAAAGTACAATGTTTCATGAATAATAAAGAGATGAATTACCGGGCTTCCAGAAGGTCCTCTTCAAGCTTTAATAGAACCTCAAGCCGCGCACGCTTTTCCTTAGAACGGACGTTGATAGCGTTCAGCTGCATCTCGCGCTGTCGGTCCCACTGTGCTTG
>NW_006768872.1:127146-136143 GCF_000204055.1 Melampsora larici-populina 98AG31
TGTTAGTGGTCCCATGCTTGCCTTTCACCGGTGAAAACCCTTCTCTGGAAATAACACCAGTAAGGTGAGTGACTGATCTAAAAAGTCGATCAAAAATTGGATCTTTACCTTCTTGATGGTTTTGTCCATATTGCAGCCTATGTCATAGAGAATTGCAAGACTTGTTATTCCATCGCGATCGTTTGCAAACAAGTCCAGCAGCCATTGAATTAGCGCGAGTGCATAATGAGATCTAACAAGCATTTACAAAAGTAATTACATATCAGAAGATCATATCAGAAGCATTCCACTACAGAATATTGGTGATAAAACCTACTTTTCACCTGTCTGGATGAGATTGATCATCTTAAGGACGTGGTCATGCCTACATGCCATACCTAGAAGGCCAGATTCATCCATATTCTTGAAGTGTCCTTTACCTTGGACATCATTAGCGGTCGTATGTGCCTCAGTACATTCGTCCTTGATAATCCTTTCGGTAAGCTCTTGATCAATTTGTTTTGTATGATGTTAACCACTCACGTTTTCCCAGTCAATCGGCGGACCATTTTCTAGAAATTTGGCCTTGGCATCTGCAAGTTTTGGATTGAGGAAAATTTCTGGGCGAGGCTGAACTGAACCAGGCACGGCGACGCTGGCTTTAGCATGCCTTTTATGCTGGAAATTTCCATCCAGACATACTATGACATGAGCCTCTTCGGGTCGCAGATTGCCTACCGGAGGTCCAAAACATTTAGGGCAGTTGGCTGACAGTTTTCCCAGCTCGGTGAGCTGAAGCTTTTGGTATTCCAGATCTCGTATTTGATTGATGATTGCCCTATACGCATCAACAGAAACGGTAAATGGTGCTCGCCAGTCCCGAGGCTGGCACGACTTAAGGTCAGTTTGAACGAAAAAACCTGAAAAACCATTGATTGTACTTACTTTGCCACTAGAAGTCAAAATCACAGGGTTATGGGAATTGAGCGATTCATCCAAGCCTTCACAGAAAGCTTGCGTGGGGACAGCATATCGAACCCACTGGCTGTGATGATGTACCAGTAGTCGAACCGAAAAAGCCGTTCGAGGTTTGGATGGCGATGATGCAATATAGCCCATTTGTAAGAGCCTTGTAGGATCGGAGAGATCGCAGTTTTTGCAAAACTGAACTTTGACTTGACGACGTGCTACGAGAATTGACATCTTAGCATTAGAACTGACCTCGATAACATGCCGAGGTTGCGAGGTACAACGCTTACTTGTCAAATCCACCAGGTCCACATTTCGTTTGGTCTGGCTAGCACACGTACAGGGAGGCCGTAAGTCCTTCTTACTGTTATCTTCATTCCCCCAGTTCAAGGTTTCCATCTTACAGCGGAGAAATGTGGGCAGCATGACCGCATACTGCCAGCTCCACTTATCCTTGTGAGCCAAACGATTGGCTAGATGCTGATCTCTTTGCAATTGTGCTTGGACTGGATCCAGCACTTCGGGTTTGACGTGATGCGGTAGTGGCATGAATTGATGGATATCGAAGGCCTCCTCATCATCTGCATCTGGAGGGTAGTCACCATCGTCAGGCACGTCTAAGTGGTTCATACCTTGTGGTTCGTCCATCATTCCACCACCCGCACGCTGATTCTGTTCATTGTCACCCGCTAGCATCTCCTTGATTGCGGCAACCAATGCTGCTGTCTGTTGTGCTTCAAGCCGGCAGCGTGCTTGCAACTCCTCTTGTAAGGGTGTAGCGGGTTTGGGAACCCGCACGGGTTGGCTCAGGCCTTTGATTACTCGTCGCGACGGCATGCTGCGTCAGGATTCAAAATAGTCAGCAGCGTTTTGATGAGGAATAGGAATCGGGCGTATTGAACTCATCCTTTCAGTACCCTCCTGGTACAAAAGTCACGAGGTTCAAAGTCCACGTGAAAATAGGTAATTCCCCTTGAAATGGACAAACGGACAGGCTGACATTGAATTTTCCCAATTGGGAAAATTCAATGGAATGTAGAATGGAAAGTTAGTTCCATAATGAAACTGGCGCAAATGAAAACTGTAGCTAGCTCACCATTTGCAGCGCTGAGAGGGACCCTTGAGATGCCATTGGCAATGTAGACTGGCGGACTTTGATATGAAGTTTTGATTTAGGCCCATGAAATTTCCAAATCGGGAAGTTGTTTGAAATATTGGATTGATCGGGAAGTTTTTGGGAATATGGAATCAAAAGTTAGGTTGATTGGCCATTAGGTCGATTGGCGTGTCACGCACGAAAGTTCCAATATAGCTGACCATGTCCGCTATATTGGAATCGTAGTTTGTATAGACCCCTGATGACCAAATTGGGTTCGTATTTTGTATAATAAACGCTTAATGGTGTTCTCCATAGTGGATGATCTTGGAACTTGGATACGAGATTGGTTTGCGCTGTTGCACTCAACTTTTGTAATGGATGTGCAGTGTACAGCCAGGCGGTACTAAGCTTGCAACCCTTGCAACCGGATTATGAAATGACACTTTCACATATGTGACATATGTGAAATGTGACCATCACATAGATAATCACATATATCACACCAATATAATGACATATATGAGAAAGGACAATGTTTCTCATGTTGATGTTGATAGCATGTTTCTCCACTTGACCTTGCCAGCTATGTGCAAAAAGTCTGTCATTGAACAATCCAAACAGGCCTTGGACTGGGGTGAAAAAAATTATGACCAGAAAATACCTTCTGGCGGGCGTACACATTGACCTTGTGAGAAATGTCAGATACTCACCACTTGACCTTGCCAGCTATGTGCGAGAAGTCTGACAGAGTTGTCTAAGGTGTAATAATGGTCATGCATTGTGAAGTAACCATCCAAACAGGCCTTGGACTTTGGTGAAAAAAGTTATGACCAGAAAATACATTCTGGCGGGCGTACAGATTGAACTTGTGAGAAATGTCAGATACTCACCACTTCACCTTGCCAGCTATGTGCGAGAAGTCTGACAGGGTTGTCTAAGGTGTAATAATGGTCATGGAATGTGATGGAACTATCCAAACAGGCCTTGGACTTTGGTGAAAAAAGTTATGACCAGAAAATACCTTCTGGCGGGCGTACACATTGACCTTGTGTGAAATGTCAGATACTCACCACTTGACCTTGCCAGCTATGTGCAAAAAGTCTGACAGAGTTGTCTAAGGTGTAATAATGGTCATGGAATGTGATTGAACTATCCAAACAGGCCTTGGACTTGGGCGAAAAAAGTTATGACCAGAAAATACCCTCTGGCGGGCGTACACATTGACCTTGTGTGAAATGTCAGATACTCACCACTTGACCTTGCCAGCTATGTGCAAAAAGTCTGACAGAGTTGTGAAGGTGTAATAATGCTCAGGGAATGTCATTGAACTATCCAAACAGGCCTTGGACTTGGGCGAAAAAAGTTATGACCAGAAAATACCTTCTGGTGGGCGTACAGATTGAATTTGTGTGAAATGTCAGATATTCACCACTTGACCTTGCCAGCTATGTGCGAAAAGTCTGACAGAGTTGTCTAAGGGATAATAATGCTCAGGGAATGTCATTGAACAATCCAAACAGGCCTTGGACTTGGGCAAAAAAAGTTATGACCAGAAAATACCTTCTGGCGGGCGTACACATTGAACTTGTGAGAAATGTCAGATATTCACCACTTGACCTTGCCAGCTATGTGCGACAAGTCTGACAGAGTTGTCTAAGGGGTCATAATGGTCAGGGAATGTTTATGTATGATTTTACCAGAGGGAATGGGCCTCAGCATGAAGCATAACTATGATGGAACCTTATGACACTGGTGTTGACCTCATGCGTGTTTGAACTATTCCTTGCAAAGGTGTACCACATGTGAACACGGTGTTATTACCACTTTAACATAGAGACAATTGCATGTGACAAAAAACTGACACCTTCAATAAAATAATTAAAGGAAACGTGTAGGGAGTTCATTGAGAGCATAGTATACTTTGACTAAGAACACTGATAGGTGACTAAGATAGCTAAACAACGTTTTCCAGAAGTCAGAGCTAAACAAATTTTACCAAGATCAAATATCACCATCATTGGCATGTATACTTTAACTAAGAAGGCCAATGGATAATGAAGATTGCTTAAGAACGTTAAACAACAAGTCAGGGGTCATGATGTTTGATAATGATCAGATATAGGGTTCGGGTAATGATACCTTAGGATTTGAAATGGTCCATATTGCAGTATTCAGATAAACACTTTGTGATAACGAAAATGTCAGGTGAAATCAACTAACAAACATATCAGCACCAAACTAACCAGGTCAGAAAAATTCTATGCCTTCCACTTCCTATCTTTTAGATTCAAGATGTCTTCAGAATCGCGAATTTGTCTCTCACAATTCGCCTTATGGTTGAATTGTTCATCCGTTCCAGCCTTGGCACAAGCGCAGGCCATCTTTTGCGTGATCTGAGATGAACATCCAAGTCGCGTGTAATGAACCTTTTGACCCGGTCCTTTAATGTCGTCCTTTTCCAGTGAAGGAAGAGTGTGATGAAAAGTGGTCTTGCCATTCCAAGAAATTTGAACCACAAATTTTGTGCCAAAGTTGAAAGCAACTCTATATTTGGGAAATATAAACCAGCCATTCCCAAGATCATAACCTTGACATTCAGTCACTATCTTACCGCTCTCACTATCAATAGGGTACCACACACAATACACTTTGCCCTTATCATTGTCAGTATGTGGCTTATTGTAGAAACCGCCCAATGTAAAGGCAAAGTTGGCTGCAAAGTCCAGTGGGCCCGTCGGTTGAAACTTCGAAGTAGATGTCATGGAAGGTACTTTCAATTTAATCAGCTCCTCGTGCACGATATTGAATCCTTGGTCGCAGAAACTTCGGAAACGTGCACCAACGCGAGCACCAAAGCTGGGTAAATTTTGGAGAAAACGACGGTATAGTGATTTTGACGAGCATTTGAAGGGGATATATGGCGAGATAAGAATGTCACTCAAATAGCCTACAGTTTGCCCGAAGCAGTACATTCGGCCTGCTATGAGAGCTCCGTTTGTAGTCCTTCCTTTCTTAGTCTTAACAGTTGATGGCTCATTGAGATGTATAGTACGGTCTTCAGGTAAGTCCAGAACCAAATCCTCCATATCAGTATCCTCGGAGTCCGAAGGTGGGAGTGAAGAGAGAGGTGACGAATCCAGAGAGGAGAGAGGCGATGAATTTATATCCTCAGCAGGTGTCATGTTGGAAAGAGAGTTGTTCATAACTTCATCCATTTCGGTATCCTCGGAATCAGAAGACGAGAGGGAAGATAGGGGAGAAGATCCCAAAGGTGTTTGAGGGGATAGCGATTCCTTTTCACCAGGAATTAAGCACCGGGGCGGGGTTTCATCCATTAGAGGCCGCGATACATTATTGAGGGATTCTTGATTAATCGGTGGTCGTAATATTGGTATCTTCAAAATCACCTGGCCATGGGAATTTGGGGCAGGAGCCTCAGAGGTAGTTACTTTAGGAGGAAGGGGTAATCTCCTGAAAAGCTTGGTAGCCATTAAAATCGTAGTTACATCCTTTTGGTGTGCATCACGTTGCTCAGTTGTAACACACTCAAGGTCCTCATAAGAAAAAGTGCAGATAAGTTTCTTGGATTGCCGATCAACAAATTGTCCTGATCCATGGGTGACGATTGTGTAAAGATTTGATATGATCTCCATGGTCCTTTCTAGGTTTTCAAACGGTAGAATCGGGTCGTTAAACCTGGTCAACTTTCGATCGAATGTTCTCTTTACTGAGTCAGCGGACTGATCGGCCTGCTTGGCAGCCGCAAATAGCGCAGCCTTCACAGAATTGCGCCTAAGGAAATGCTTTTTGCTCAGTTATACATCAGGCCAATTGGTTAAGGAAAAGATTGGATTGTGACTCACGTTTCTTTCGCATGCGTCTTTACCGAGCGTGGTAGAGGCTCTGGTACATTTTCGTAACCCTGCTGGCAATAGTAATCCAAAGCCCTCTGCCTGAAACATAAGTGTGTTTTTATGAGAAAGTGAAGCACGATTGAGTATTCAGTGATACAGAGACAACTGTTGCTTACACTAGTCTTCCTTTGCCTGAAATCTTATCAGGGCCGAGTACAGCGAATTGGCAAGCTGGAAGAAGCCAATTCCCAGTACTTGGGTATCCGTCCGGTGCCAGAAGCTCGTGTGGTACATGAGCATAAGATTTCGCAATCTTGAAAGGTGGGGGGAGCTACACACATGAGGATGTTAGTAAATGAGTGGTAGATGGGATCGTGATATGACACAGGTGAAAAAAAGCAGTGTGAAGAAAGAATATAACTTACGTCATTATCACTGAATCCAGTTTGGCGTTTTACATCGATCGGGATCAGGAGATCGGATAGGTATGTAACGCCAGGCAAAGATGTCAAATCACTAATGAGAGGTTTTAAGTCAGTGTGCTGTACTGTATAAATCAAGTAATGACTTTACCTCTCATTCAGAACGACTGGGAATTTTTCTCGTCTTCGTTTCTCCCATCCGGGATCAAGGTCCGATGACATGTCTAGCTTTGAAGTATAAAAACACGATCAAATGGTTAGTATCAAAATGACATATAGGCGCACCTTGGTTAGAAAGGGAAACTACTAGTCAGTGGGGGATTTGAATCAATGGCAAACTGGTTGGATTTAAGGTTATGCAGAAGCCGTCTTTCCTCCCAGTGCAGATTCAAACCCCACCCCTGTGTTATAGACTCTCATTCCGCCCAAGGTACCCTAGCCTGATATCGAGTGAAGGAAAGGTTGATGAGAACAGACGGCTTACTACTAAGCAAGCTGAAGATAGATACCAAGTAGAAAGGTAGGTCAACGAGTAAATTGTGATGAATTCGGGGATTATCAGGTAATTCGCCGTTCTTCAAATTGTGGTATCCAGCCCGAGTGGAAATTCGCTTTGAATTGGTTTAATGATATAACCTCACCTGAAAGACTGTTTGGTGGGATTCGATTAGGTGATGAAATAAACGACTTCTTGAGAACCTATTGGCATACTAAGGAGGTAGAAGATAGGGTGTCAGTTCAGCGAGAGTACGATATGGGAAGGATCACGACCATAATTTAGGCCAGTGATCAGCAAAGTTGGATAAAAAAACGTACCATCTAGCATGGCGAGATTTGATCCTGAAACGAGGGGTTTGAAGTTAGGACGAAGGATGGGGCGTGCAAACAAGCACTTCACGTGGCACATACTTAGAATTAAAATGTTATGTACTTAAATAAGCTTAAATATTAAGGTAAGGCATTGTGTACAAATATACACAAGCCCCGAGTCAACTAAAGTCGATTATGTATGTAAGGATTCGCAAAATACACAACATAGGGATATATTAAGAGGGTACTTTCTGACAACGTATGTAAAAGACCATAAAGGTTTTACACAACATAATGTGTGAAAATCAATTGTTTCTGTGGATGGGTGTGTTTGATTCCAATCACCATATCTATGATCAATCAAAAATCAATCAAAACAAGCGAGGAAAAGTGGGATCTCGCTCGCAGACGCTTACTCACTAGGAAACGGAACGGAAGAAACATTTATCTCTTGTACTGGAGCTCAGATGTCTTCTACTATCAGTAGAATCATACAAGATTCAGTCTTTATTGAGATCACTTGAGTAGGTAGAAACATATACATTGTATGAGATTTGAAGAAATCCATTCGAAATGTATGAGAGTACACAGCCTTGTTATGTGGGGATCACTCTAGCATCATATTTATTTCATCAGCTAAATCTGGGTGAGAGTCAGAGTGTACTGTGCTGGATTTGTCATTTTCTTCTTCTGCTTTGGATTTGGAATCGGAGCTTTGCGGGACGGCTATGATAGTATAATTTTCGGATTTGATATCTTCAATCCAAATGTCGACTTCATCGTTGGACAGATGGCCTGGCCCCTTGGATATCATTATATCAGTGACGCGGCTTTGGGGGGTGCAATTGAAAGTGAGCTTGATATCGCCACGGAAGGTTTTGGCTGCAAAGGCAGCCTTCAAGTTCGGGACCTTAGGATGTGCATCACCCCTGCCAAGATAACCTCCACGAAGATGTGGGGCTTTTGAGAACCCTTCCTCAGCACTGTGATGCTTTACAACAAAGACCAGATGAAGGCTTACCTATTAAATCATTAAGGGCATGCGCAAGTTCTGTGCGTCTTTGGGCTTGTCGAGCTGCACCTTGTGACAAGGGCTTGGGATCAAGGGGTTTAGGGCGCATATGCTGTGGAGCCTTCGTTGCTTCAAAAGCAAAACATTCGAGTAGGTGAGTCTTTTGTTGATCATGGGCCCATCGTGCACAAGATGAGTACTCCTCCTGAAAGAGAGCGCGGGCAGCTGATTTTCCTGGGTTCCAAGTGGCCACGAGCAGGTGGAATTGTAGATTAAAGTGGTTCTTCAATACATGGAGCTGAGGTAATAACAGAGTAAGTAAGTATGATGATTACGAAGTTGTAAATTGAAAGTTTCAGGCTTGGTAGCAATATTAAAGTGAGCTGACTTACCTGGCGTACGACTTTGCTAATTTCTAGTATCATTAGCTTCTCCATAGATCAATTTTTCGATTTGCCACTGTGCCTCCACAAGCGACCCTGGTACAAGTCGTGGGAGACCTTTGTTAAATTGACTAGACGCTTGAATACTGGTATGTATTTATTGAGTTCTTCTTGACTGAGCGGTTCTAAGGTGGAGGCGGGGGTTTTGGTAGAAGTCTCTTCTAGCGGAAGAGAGGGAGTGATCCCTAGGGGCGTTTTAGTCAGTGCATATGCCTCGCTGGTTGCTACACACAATCGCTCGAATGGACGAGGAGTGAAACATCGTGTTCTTCATCGTTGTAGTTGGACCATGTGGTGCCAACGATCGCATTACGCTCCTTAAAGCCGGTTGGGAGCCGGCTCAGTCTCGGGGGCCCCCGAGGCCCCTTTTTTTTTTTTTTTTTTTTTTTTTTTTTTTTTTTTTTTTTTC
>NW_006768873.1:0-45373 GCF_000204055.1 Melampsora larici-populina 98AG31
TTTTTTTTTTTTTTTTTCCCAAATTTTGCACCAGCGGGGGGGAGGCCCCCAAAGGGATTTTTGGGGGGCAATTTTTCTTTGTGTGTGGCCCCCCCAGGGGGGCTGGCGGGGGCCCTCACATAAATAATTTTGTAAGGTCTCACGGTTTCACATCTATGACCGTTTTGATATGACCATTTTATATTCGTCATTAGGTGAGATTTCGATAACCCACTCCCAAGGAAATGGCTCACCTGTCCATTACATGAGTATTTTCACCTGATCAACAGGTGAAAATACTCATGTAATGGACAGGTGAGCCATCACCTTGTGGACAGGTGATCACGTCAGGTGTTGGCCACCCTGAATTTCACCTGTAGCTCAATCAGTGTGGCCTCAGGTGGAGAGCCCGGGATGTTTTGGCAGAGGCTGATTTCACCTGAAGCTCACCTGCCAGCCGCCCTGTGGTGTACCACACCAAGAAAATTGCCCCTCAACACTCCATCTGGTGCTCCCCCAAGCTTGCCAAATTTTGCAACAAATAAAAAGCAGATCTTGTGGGTGTGCAGTTATCATGTGCCGCTTTTGTTTACTAAGTGTGAAATTTATGTTACTGCAGAGACAGGACCCAGGAATTCCCCTATGGAGGTGGAAAATGTATTTTTACAGTCACCCTGCTTTGTGACCTTCTATTACTTTCTTCACTCCTTTAACAGACTCAAAATTAGATCACTGAATATCTCTTAATATTTGGCAATAAAGTGGATTGGAAACTAGTATTATAAATTTATTTCATTTTGTTTGTTGCCTGGGTTTCAAATTGAATGTGTTTCACATTACAACATAATTGTCTATTTAATTCCTACTACAGCTTACTAGGTGTACACCTATAAGTTACACTGTGTCTGTATCCTTGGAGCATGTCAATGTGCACACACCTAAGACTTTGGATACATACTTGAAAGATCCTTCAAAGAGGTCTCCACAATAGGCACATCTTCCCTTTGTTAACTGGGATGCTGACACACAGTTGACCCCAACTGCTGAAAAAGGATCCCACAAATCCTTTAGTCAAATGATTATTCACAGAGGGTACTCAACACCAATCTCATTCTAAAGCCTACCAAAAGATTTTCTGATTTTTTTCAAAACTCTCCATGTGTGCATTTTGACATGCTACAAGGATACCAACATGGTGTTACTGTAATTGTCTGGGTGGGGGATCTTTCTAAGCCCATTTGGCAGAACTTTGAACTAGAACTATTTGACTAGCCGTTTGAAGTGGCTTGTTGGGGTGTAAATATCCACAATATGGGATTAGGAAGTCTTGACACCTAGACAAGACTAGTGGATAAATGGGAAGAGCACAATGGAGGGTTTAGTGATGTAAGCACAACTTGGTTCATTAATAAGCCTGAGCCTGAGCTAACCCCACTCTTATGGTTGAACCTTTTCTTGTAGAATCTCTTCATTCAGTATCTTGACTACAGATACCATTCTGGACATATCTTCTGGAGAATAGTTGTCTAAGTACAACCTGTAACAGCTAGGAGTCCATCAGCCCAGCCTTCATCTTCACCTCCTTTTCTGGGAAGGAAGCAACTTCTACTTGTATCACCACCCCCTCATCTTCATATCACAGCAAACACCATGCCATCATCCAACTTCACACCTGCAGAAGTGACCAGAATGGTAGCTGAATGTGACCTACCCTACAAATTGAATATGAATGGTGTCTACTACAACTTGCTCAATGGAGGTAACACTACATTGGTTAGCATAGGGTTGGATAGTATTGGAGGAGCTTCACCTAATACTTCCTGGGTCATGTATTCCTGCCAACCTACTTCTGAAGAGGTGTTGATAACGAAGACCGTAGAGAAAAATATTGGTAAGTCTGTTGGCAAAACAAAAACCGGTAAGAATCAATCATCTTTGCAAGAGACAGAAGACCCGTTCAAGGTAGTGGAACAGAAGGAGAATTGATTAGAGAATGATTTCAATATTGAGGGTTTAAAGTAGAGATATTTAGTGACCCTAAATCAGAAGCAGCTGTCAAGGAGAAAGCTGATCCATATAGTCATGCAGAGGACTTGCAAATGCACAATTTGTTTGGCCCAGACACAGAATCAGCTGGCAAAGAAGAAGAAGATCCTTCTCTCAATATTGATGAAGAAAAAATAGGCAATTCAATCTGAGGCAAATATGTTGGTGGTGAAGGAATGGATGGAAATATAAATGTTTGGGCTTCAGGTGTATACTTTTGTGATTGAACATTTGCAGGGTTTATTTCCCAGACGTTCAAAAATTGGGAAGTGCCGTAAAAATAAATATTGACCGGGAATAATGTATTTTTACAGTCATCCCGTTTTGCAACCTTTATTGTCCACAAAAGGATGGTCAAAAAATTCTAGGCGCCCATACTATACTTTGTATAGTATAGTTATAGTATAGTATAGTTAGTATGAGACTATACTTGGTTCAATACTGTACTTTCAAAGTATAGTATTGGAAATTCAGTACTATGCTGCAGTATCACAATACTGTATAGTATAGTGGCCATGTTGTCTGAATGCATGACAGTGTTAAATGGGTATCTTGTGATAAATGCAGCATCAAATCACAATGATACTTCTGAGAAAATTTCATTTCAATATTTGAACAGACATAAAAACATGAAGACATCATGCTTTGATCATTGGTTCTTCATAGTCAGGGACTCGAGAATAATCATGAAGGTAGTCCGTTGTGCTTCCAAGGGAACTGAACCAGCAAGAATGAAGTCAGCATCCATCTGAAATCAAATCAACCAGGAGCCACGAATATGTTTGAAAAATTTGCTTACATGAGATAGACCAAGTCGGACGTTCACACTCCAATTCAACGAATCTTCTCGCAATTTGCAAACGCTGTACGACAGGTACTCATAATTAATCAGATGTTCAACAGAAATGAAGTGAGATTGAGCTCAGGATAACACTTACAAGCGGCTTGCATGACTTTACAATTCACTCGGACACCAGTAGTGGTACGACAAACTGAGCGAAGACGAATTAGTCGCATTACAATCATTTGGTAGATGGAATAGTCACTTACGGATACCCTTCTTAAATTTATCGCTCACCCAAGTTGAGTAAATATCACGACATGTGGCGCTGCTCAATTTAACTGACTTTTCTATGCGCTGGTCGGGAATTGTGACACAGTCACTGCCTGCATTGTGATTTGGAATTTGTTCAAGGAATGCGAAAAACATTAGAAAATGAGCTTTCCATAGAATGATCGGAAATATATAATTAAGTAGTCACCTGAAGGGTGCGTCTGCATGGGCGCGAGGCATTTCCAGTTTGTGTAGGTTGTACGCGCGTATTCATTGTCGTTGTCATCATCAAAAGATTGACATACTGTAACCGAAGGATGAAAAGAAAAGAGGATGAACTTTGTTGTTGTCTTCTCTTTGAAAATTGAGGCTAGATGACCACATGATGTATGGATGAGGAGACAAAACTACTGACGGAAGTGGTCTTTATCGTAATACTTGAGTCCAGCACTGCACTTGACAGAGAAAGTTTGTTGGCACGTGATTGTAGATATGAGTCCTAACACAATCACGACGATAGAAGTGCGAAATGCAAGCATGTTGACAGAGATAAATGACGCGGTTTCAGTCCAGGAGGATGTGGGTGAGGAGACAACGAGGAAGCGACGCGTATTCAAAGGGCAAATAAATACCAAGGTCGCTGTCCCGGCGCAAGGAGCTGGAGCACCAGAGGATTGCCGGAGACTGGGAATGGGATGGGATTGGGATTGGGTACTGTACAAATGAATTGACGTACAGAATATACCCAACACCCAATCCGGCAAGGCTACTGTCTTGATAATTCCAGCTAGCGCTCTAGTCTACTAGCTCAAACACATCCCAAAACGCGACAGACATTTTTGAAAAAGTGCATTAATTCTACAGGCCATCGACTCGTATCTATCTATGATCGGTTTCTGAGCGACTTGACTGGATTGGTCAAGCATGGTATTTCTGGGTTACTCAAACACTGGAAAGAGCGATGAGTCTCTATCTTGAGTTATGATGTCCTTGCTAATATCGCTAACACCTTTCACAAACGTGATCTGTAGCTTCACATGCCAGTGGTTGGACAAGGATGTTATGATCGGTCTGGTCAAGATTCAAAATGCATTTTCGGCCAAAGGCCGATGGGACGAATGTTTCCGAAGAAGATGTTGTGTACTGCTCAGCCTAAATCTTTGGACTGAAACGTGGCGGTGAGTACAGGGTCATACATCCCAATCCCATTCCCGCGATTCCCACCCTCCGGCAGTCCTCCAATTCTCTGTGAGGAGCGTAGTTCAAGTTCCGGGGCGATGCCAGCCGCCACTGAAGGCTGTGTATATAGAGTGTGGCGCAAATACCTATTTTTTTTTTTTTTTTTTTAAGTGCTTTTGATTTCACATATCGCACTAACTGACTAGGTGGGTGTAAAGTAGGACTACTACAACTTCTGATCTGTCGCTCCTTACATAAGGGTCTGTCTGCGTGCGATCCACATATCGGGAGCCCGGCAGCCCCTATATCGGCAGAAGTGTTGTTCACATAGGTCCAAAAAGGTTCAAAATGATCGATTTTGGCCTTTTCGATACCCGGAAAGTTTTCTTTGGCAATTTTCCCCATCCCAGATTCCGATAGTTCTGTCTCACCCGTACGTTTCGAGAATGTGGTCGACCAGGGTTGACCAAAGCTGGTTCTCACACATTTATGTACATACCTCATATGTGCACAGTGGAAGGAAGGATCTGGAAGGATGCTGAACCTGCATTTTGCTTCAATCTGTGATCAAACATTAGTTCAGTCAATTCGGCAGAGTTGAAAAAGGTTGCAAAGATTAAATGATTCCGCGAAGGCTGAAGCTCAATACATAGTTCAACCATCCCCGGTCAACGCAAGTGGATGTTCGGAGTTGAAATCTCCAAATTATGTATGACTTTTCCCCTTGAAGGTCTTCTCTGCTGATTTTATGATCGTGTGTCTTGAAGTCTGGAAGGGATGGTGATGAAAAAGAGAGCGTCGATATGTGTGGTTCAAAATGGCTGGTGATCGACTCGCCAAACCTCCCGGACCCTCTTCAGCACAATCGATTATCGGGCGACCGCGCAAGAGTAAGCTTAATCCCTTCCAGTCTTGCATTCTATAAGGGTTTATGCCACCTTTCCCAAAGAGCCACTTTACACTGCGAGAAGCTGGTGGGGCTTGCGTTAAGCTAGTTTACTTGGGCTAAATATTGAGAAACAATCAAGTCACAATCCTTTCAAATTTTCTCTTCTGTTTCTATTGTCTTCATAGCTTGTTTCTCATTCTACAATGCCCCGGGACAGGCCTGAATCAGGGTGGCTGCATCTTTCTTATTCATATACTAAAGATTTACGATATATCATTGAATTCAACCAAATCTTTCAAAATCCCTCTGAAATCTTCAAGGCCTAGGTAAAAGTCTTTTCAACTCAACAATAAGATTTATATTCTTTCATCCATCAGATGTAGGATGAACCATATTTGGATTTCTTTTACAGTAATTATCGTTCAAGCACTTATTCCAGAGCTCAGTAAATACTTTCATCAATTATCAAAGGGTCCAGAACGGTAAAAGGCATGACTTGATTTCAGAGAAGATGTTTTCTCACTGCGTTGGATTCTAGATCACAATCATGGTATTCAAACTTGAAAAAAATCGTGCATGAATAATCCTGCACGTTATTCTTTTTGACATGCCCAGTTATTATATTGTTTCAACTGGTGCAAAAACCGTGCAAGACCGACGCGCAAAACCCGTGCAAGTTCTCGTGTATTGCACAGAATTTGAACAAATCAATTTTGAAGCTCGAAGACTGTATAAAATCACCTAATAATAAAATGTTCATAAAGATCTATGATACTTTCTTGATGATTCAAAGGTGTGCAAGTATCAAAAGAAAGCATGGTTTGTATATGACTTTTGTGTTGGTTTGTAAAAACATGCTCTGAGATAAATGGAAGGTCAACAACAACTTGATTGAGGTTACTTTCAATCAATCTGAAAATGTGGAAACTTGGTTTGACTTGAGAGTCCCAAAGCTTTGTAATTGTATAAAGGGGTGTTATTTGGTGGCACAACAAAGGGACTTTTGAACATGGATCATTTGTCTGTATGCTTTCCTTTCATGGAACTCATCTTTTTCACTCGAAGTCCTTGTTTTCTTGTTTTGCATCCTAAGTAGATGCTCTTTTCCAATTCTGACCCACTTTCTCACCACTCACACTGACACGACCTTTTCCATACTCTCAAGCCTAATCTTTCAATTTCTGGAATCATACCAAGTGAATCATATCAGAAAATCCACCATATCTTTAATATGTATCATGGAAGAACTCAACCTTTTTTGTGAAACCCAAAGGCAAGATCTAAGTGAACATAAAGAAGATCAAGAGAAATATATTGGAGATTCCTTTCCTACGGACATTCGCTTCTAGATTCAAAGCGCCAGTTAGTGGAATTATCTTACAACCAAAAAAATCTGTTGGCGTTGAATGATGAGCATGAAAATGAAAACACAAAAGAAGTAGGATAGAAGATTTTACAAGCATAAGCTAGATACGAAGACATGTGAGTCTTTTAGATGTTTTGTTGGGTAGGGATTTCAGAAGATGACAAGCTTTATGAGTACGTTGAAATACAACGTAACATCAAAGTCAGATTCTCGATAGCGTTTCTTGAAGGGATCAAGTCGGGCGCATAAGCTTGGCTTGTTCTCGGACCTTTTGGCTACATCACCAAAAACAGAACCACATCAGTATCACGACTGAAGGATGCCTTCGTGAAAGAATTATCAGTACTAAAATTCTTACTCATAAGCAGCTGGGTTGTCTTTGTACATAGTGTAAGCTTCGATTTGTGCTGGATCCGAATTATTGGGGTCATTTAGTAGGTCTTGTATACCTAACACGATCTGGTTTTGACGATATACGTTTGATGAATGGAATGATTATCAACATAAGGCGCAGAAGTCTCGTAGATCAAACAGTTCAAGATTGAACTGACCTGCTTGAGCGTAATAGCTGGTTTCCAACTTTTTTCCTCATTGAGGATCGATAAGCAGACAGTACCAGAAGGGTATATGTTAGGATGAAAGATAGTTGGAGTGAATTTGCCTAATGAAAGGTATCATGGTTTTTTTCGCGTCAATATACATCCGGTGCATCAGTGAAAAGATACAATATGAATTGACAAGTTCGGGATAGGATGATCGGTGTAACTTGAAAAAACACTAACACTTTGGCGGCTTGGAAGGATAATCTATTGAAATGATATAGAATGGTCAGTCAAAAACGCGGACCACAGATTTACAGTGTTTATGTTGATTTTATGAGGGGAACTAACCTTCAGGAAAGATCATTTGCAACTTGTATAATCCACCGGCCCAAGAAGTCTATTGATTTGTTCAAAAGGTTGCAATATTGAAAGGTCAGTAAAATGCTGTCCGAACGCTTGAAAAAAATCTGAAGGTGTTGAGTGACTAAAAACGCAAGCCGACTGACGTTTTCCTTTCCGGGAATCCCAACTTCCCACAACATCATGTTGAGCGTAGAATCGGGGTTCTTCATAGGTCGAGCCCAGAATCCCTGCAAAAAATCGCGTTGTTTAATATCGTTGATGATGAGAGATAGACAACAATTGTAAACGCGAAAATCTATCAGCGCTCAGTCGTTCGATAATCGGCAAGCTTTTTGAGGCGTTTGTGAGATTTTTTGAATTGAGCTCACATAAGGATGATCTTTTCGCCATTGTTTTCTTTCTTCTGCTAGACGAGCTCTGAAACAAAAGCAATTAAAGAATGGACGAAGCGAGATGAGATATATGCACTAATATATATCATAAAGAATGAACACTCAACTTGCAAATGGCCGACATTTTGAAAAAACTTTTCTTCGAGGATGATGGAAAGTAAGCTAAACAGAAAATGGTCAAAGGCAAGGAAATGGTCTCGAAATGGGACAGTCAACCCAGGATTTATGCCGGCTGGTCGGTCTTGTTACAGACCCGGCCCGTCGAGTAACATGCAGTTGACCGCATTCACCGCATTCACCGCGGACTCGCAGTCTGAACAAGGATCCCACTATTTAGCGCCCTCGGAACAGTATCCGGCGCCCCATTTCGGGTCGGACATGGGGCTACAAATAATTCCGGCGCCCCTTTGTAAAAAAAAGGGGCAAAAAGGGGCAACCACATTTTACCGCTTTCTTCTCATGTACATACATACAAACGTTCAATCGTTTTTCTTCTTCGATTTTCGATTTTGGACATAATCGATATTTGCGAGTGAAGCTAGCTCGCTCAATGGGCAACAGACCGTAGTTGGCATAAAATGTATCTTAAATTGAACACACAAGGCATAAGGCATAGCATAGTGTATCAAATTTCGAAGTTTCGAAGTTTTGAAAGTCTGAACGATGATGTGAGAATATTAGAGAAGGTGAAGGTGTAGTTAGTGAGGTTAAGGTGTTATTAGTGGTAATTAGTGAGGTTATGGTTGTTTTGGATGTGCCAAATCAAGGTTAAGGTTGTATTTGTATGTGATCAGTGGGAGACAGGGAAAGGAAGAAAAATCAGACGAGGGAAGAGAGTCTGTGATGGGCGAGAGGGGAGCTCTTTTTGTAGTAGTATGGATAGATAGCGTCCATGACTGTTTGGGGGCCAATGTCTGTGCAGTCCAAGGGGCACCAAATAACTTGGGAGCCCCTGCATTTTCTTTTAATTATCTTCGATGCCCCCCAGAAAGGATGGAGGGGCATCAAATAAGACATTTAAGGGCGCTTTTGGTAAATTGTGCCCCCTTAGGGAGCCCTATTGGTGCCCCTGAGGTCCGAGGGTGTGAAATTTAGCGTGAAAAAGTTCGAGTATCGACGGACCGCGCGGGTATTGGGAAAAACTCGAGGGGCGCCGGATATCAGCCAAAGGGGCGCTAAATAGTGGGATCCCTGAACAATGGCAGTTGATCGAAAAAGGAAATTGCTGACAAGTGGAACCCCAGATCTGCGCATCTCAGCATTCATTCAACAGAGCTTCATTGCTTGAGATATATAGTGGAATCATCACACTCTACATAGAAAGCTTTGCTTCTTTAGGCTCTGGGTTATCTGTATGAAGCTCAAATTCAAAGACTTGATTAATTCTCAAGACAATATGAATGCATGCTAATGCATGGTCTCAGACCTGTGTGGAGATTGTGAACCCTCCCAAATTATCCAGCAGCCTGTAGTAGTTCAGACAGAGTCAAGCCCCGGTTGATTGTCAGGCTCACTTTCGGTGTTGGAATAGGCTCACTCACATGAGCACGGAAGAAGATCTTTGAATGCATTGTGTATGCATATCAGTAGGCTTGATGATCCCCAATTCTCAGAACCCACACGTATAGCATCATCAAGATGAAGTGTACACTGTTGATGATACATTAAATGAGAAGAATCTCACAAAATCTCTTTGAGTAGTTATACAAACTTATACTTTGTTTTTCGTACCAACAAAATGCAAGACTGTACATAAAGAACTCATACATGCAAATGAAGGATGAATCGAAAAGTAAAAAGAAATGAGAGAAGTCTCTCTTGAATATCAATAACCACCACCACCACCACCTTCTTCTCGATGATGTCCTGCCCTTTCTCGTCGTTGTGCGTCTTCTCGTTTGGGACAATTGAGTGCAGAATGACCCAGACCTATCAAAATTGTTGACAAATCATTAGATCAATCAGTTTTTGAAGCTATCATCTGTTTTTGAAGATCAAATCTACGTACCTCCACAAAATTGACATCCACCATTACCGCTCCCACCTGCATTTGGATCTTCAACCGTTTGTAAGAATGGAGGTATCCTCTGTTTGGCTTCAATAAGTAGATACTTCAAGTCCAACAAAGTAGGTTCAGGTGTGTTCATATTGATGAATGTAGTCGCAATACCTGTTTTACCAGATCGACCAGTACGACCGATTTGATGGACATAGTTTTCAATTTCACCTGGCATAGTGAAATTGATCACATGTTGAATTTCTGCAAAATCTAAACCTTTTGATGCAACACCACTGGCGACCATCACATCCTTTTTACCAGATTTGAATGATTTGATTGCATATTCTCGCTCCTCTTGGGCTGTTTACAAAAGACATCAAGGTTAGTAATGCGTTAGCTATCCAAGTTTGTAAATACGTACTTTTGCTACCGTGAATTGCTACTGCCTCAACACCCTTGAGTAAGAGATATTCCTGTATGTCTAAGTACCAAAGAACCACCATCAGTTGAGCAAGAAAAATAATTCCTGATGATGAATCAGCTTACCGTCAACTTCGTTCTTGTTGTCACTAAAAATAATAACAGGTGGTGGTGTCTTTTGAAGACATTCGAGTAAATAAACCATCTTTGCTTCTTGTTTCACATACTCAACCTCTTGAATAACATCCAAATTAGCAGCACCAGCTCTACCTACATTCACCACCACTGGTTTCACCAAACTGTTTTCGGCAAAGTTTCGTATCGTCTTTGGCATAGTTGCACTAAACAATAATGTTTGTCTTTGACGTTTAAAAAAACTCATGATGTTTCTCATATCCTCTTCGAATCCCATATCGACCATTCGATCGGCTTCATCTAAACATAGATATTTACAGTTGTCCAAGTTGAATTTACGTTTCTCAAGCATATCTTGTAATCTTCCAGGTGTAGCTACTACAATATGAAAGCCTTTTGACATCACGTGCGATTGATCGGCCATTGAGATTCCACCGATGCAAAGTAGGGTGCCTACTTGCGGGTATTTTCCTGATTGAGCACACGCTAGAGCCATAGCGACAATAGTTTCGTAGGTTTGCCGAGCCAATTCTCTCTATGAGTAGTAAAGTTTGATCCGAAGATTAGGATGATGTGTTAGCTTTCCGGTTTCATACGTTAAGTGTGATGAGCCAGACTTACCGAAGGACACACGATGATCCCAACCGGCCCCTCACCCTGAATGAAGGGTAACTTTTTCTCGGCCTCAAGAGCAAACAAAAGTAACGGAAGTGAAAAGGCCAAAGTTTTACCAGATCCAGTAAATGCGATACCGATCATATCACGCCCCGACAGAGCGACAGGAAGACCTTGCATTTGAATTGGAGTAGGTGCTTTGATCTTCTTTTCTTTAAGGTACTTTAATAGAGGAGGAAGTAATTTCATATCCTGAAAATGTTCAATAGGTGAAGGACAATCATCTCCTTCGACCAAGATCCCAAGTTTATCTCTCAATCGTTCGAGTTCTTCTTCAGTTCTTCTTCGAATATAACTTGGAGGTTTCCATGAAGTTGTCATTGGATTATCATATTCCACTCCTTTTGCTAATTCCTGAGCCCCTCCAAGTTTCTTTTTCTGGGCCGCTACAGCCTCAATGACTTTGTTTTCTTCTTCTCTTTTCTTGTCTTCTTCAGTCTTAAAAGCATCAACTTCCGCCTGACGTCTTTTAACAACTTGAGCCTCTTGTAAAAGTGTCGTCGTTGGTCGTGCTGGAGCATCTTCATCTTCATCATCATCTTCAGCTTTTTCGTCAACATCAAATTCATTCGATCTTGCTCGTGACTTTCTACCTGATGGACGTGATCCTTGAGGGCCTGAAGATGAAGCATTGAGACCAGAACCGTTTCCAAGCTTTCTTCCTAACTTCTTTTCGAGTAGTTTTGCAAGTTCAACTTCTTTTCGTTTCTTCACCGAGACATAGGGTACGTAATCGTCAGTTTCTTCGATGGATTCGTCCTTCTGATCGAGCTTCCTCCTCTTGGGTGAGTTATCTGACATGTTGTGAGAGGTGAGTTTGATTGTAATATACGATCAAGCTGATGAAAGTAAATCTGGGCGTGTTCAGTCTTCACATGTGATGCGTCGGTACCACGATGGCAGCGGTTTCGGATAGACTACATATGACTCGGTCTCATGCCCTCAGGTCTGACGGGGCAGGAAAGCAGGAAGCCTTTAGCGACATGTCACCTGGGAGAGTAAACATACAAAGTTGGCCTGCAACAGCTTGTGGATCCCAGAGCCTATGAATGCGCAAAATGTCTGGACAGTGCTCGCTCCTCATCAAGCACACAGTCTTTCTTTATGACTCAAAGTGAAAGCAAATACATATAACAACTTTGGAGAGGAAGGCGCGTCTTCCATATCAAGCGGCGCCTAGATCCTGGATGAGAGAAACAAAGGGCGCGGAGACGCACCTTAGAACATTTCAACGCGCCCACAACCTGAGTTTCCACGGAATGATTTCATTTACACAAGATTTATCAAGTTTTGGTTCTGTGCTAATTTGTAGATACAGAGATATCAAAAAGATGTAAAACTAGTTCGGACTGTGTTGCCAACTTCTGCTTGCTGCGTTGAGAACATTTGTTTGCCAAAGACGAAGTTTTATGAACAGAACGATAGTAGATGTCAAACAAGGTAAAGACTAGTTCTACCTTCTCTTGTAATCACATTAAAAGCCCTTAATCATATGTCTTATTCAAAAGCTTCCCAGGCAATAAGTAGTGATGAGCGATGTTTGACTTAAGTTTTTCTGAACGGATCCCAATTTCCATTCCAATCATCTCCCCCAAAAGGTACTGGTCGCGGGACACCAGGGTTAGGGTTGTTGGTAGATCTGCATGAGAGGATTTGGATTTATGAAAATTGAAAAACGGATTTTGAGTGATTCTCTCCTGAACGGAAATGGTTTCGATCTTCCTTTTTGATCAAAAAGACGTACGGGATTGAGTTTCTGTGAGTGTGGTCTTTCGGGCTGGTCGATCTAAGAGAAAGGTTTGGGTAGAATCAAAAATGGATTGATATTTTTCATTGTTTCAATCGTTTTGGTTTGTTTAAAGACACATACGGTTTTTCTCGAGATGGACGTCTAGAATACTTGTGAGGACGAGTTGAAACAATTTCAGCTAACGTGTTGGGTGTATAAATTAATCCATTGAATCAGAATAGAGAAATGTTCATATGGTGTGAATCGAACTGTACTAACCTGAGGATAGGAAGATGAGGATCACCATGAACATGCATCCCAAAATGCGAGAAGGCATGATGATTGGTTTGGAGTTGGGTTGAAAACTCGATTAATCTTCTATTTTCATAGACGCAAGTTTATCGGAGGTTCTTAGCTATAAAGTCTTGTTCGAACAACTCAGCTGCTCTCATCATTTTTCAATCCAAATGGAATTGCTAAAACGCCATCTGTAAACTTTGACTCTATTCAAATAACTGCCTCAGCGGAATCGGGTCTGTGCTGGTCTGTACCAATGCGAATGGTGTACTTCACCGGAATGAATGCTAATTTCACCAACGGCAATTGTACTTCGCCATTTGATTCATCTGGTACGCCTCGACTTGGTCTATTGCAAACCCAAGGCTCTCTACAATCAAAAAACAGCATATATTTCTGGAATCTAAAACATACAATTCTATTAATTTAAATACATCTCACTTATATGTTAGGTTGCTACGATCTATCACTTTGATTTGCTTTGATAAAAGAAGAGGTTAAGAGAAATACATATTAATCAGGTCTAGAGTACAAAGGAAAAAGATTCAGAAATCAAAAAGAAACTGTCAAGCTTTCTAAGCCTTCAGTAAAAATGGCCAAAAACCTGGATCTTTTCAAAATTTTGAATCTTGATGATTATATTGTTCTGATCTTTTGTCCATTTATGTTAGATTTTGTTAAACTTTCTGATCCGTTTGGATGATGATCTAAAGAGATTTTCAAAGCAAGAGTCTTTAACTTATGTTGTAGTAATGGGAAATAAACAAGCAGGGATCAAATTGAGAAGGAGAGAAATTGATAGTAGAAAAAAATGCTTTGACCATGTTGTACCAACAACGTGGTGACTGTTTCAAGCCATACAGTGAACGATTTAAGAGAAGGACAATATGTTTGCCGGTCAGTTTAGGTGTGTATCCTTGAGGTATCTTGATGTAAAGCACTTCTTTGGGAACACCATTCAAGAAAGCACCAACTGCATCCATGAGCCAAATTTCAAGATCCTCAGTACCACATACGCTAATTGCCAATCTCATGCTTGCAGCTTGACCCGTTGGGGCATACGTCTCATTGTAGTTGAGCCCAGGTATCTGAGAAAACCCCTGAGCACATAAGTGTGCCTTGTGCTTGATGACAACGTTGTTTTCGTCAGTCTTGAGTCAAAAGGCCCAAGTTGTTCCTATGGCATGAGCACCTGGAGGTAGTTCCATTTTGGTGAACACTCCCAGCCAATCAGAGCTGATAGCTCCTTCTGAATAGCTATCTCCCAGGATTTGGAATCAGGTCTAGACATAGCTTGGCGGTAAGATTGAGGTTTGAATGGATGACTGCGAGCGATATTTGCTCATTGTCGGTGAGTGATGATGTTGAAGGCATCAATCAAACTGGAGATGGCTTTTGGAGCGGGGATTGAGGCAGGAATTATTTCATAGGAAGGTTGAGAAGCCGGATTGGAGGGTGGTTCAGGCTCAGGAATAGGAGTTGTGTCCCTGGGTGGTTCAGGAGTAGGATCACAAGGAGGTTCTGGAGTAGGACTGCAAGGATACTCATCTCAAGAAGGAGGTACAAGAGGAAACTTGATTTGAAATAGTGGAATCATTTGAAATGGTGAGATCTTCATCATAGCTGAGAGGGTGAATAGGTGAAGGAGGAGTTAATTCTTCTGGCTGAGCAAATTCTTCTTCTTCATCTTCTTCCAGGGTGTCCGAGGGATTGGAACCAAATTTATCATAAAAATGAGCTTGAACTGAGGGGTCAGAAAAAGGAAAAATTTCTTCATTGAACACCACATCATGGCTGTACACAACACGTTGCTTGTCAAGCAACCAGACACGGTAGTTGTGCATGCTACCTTGATACCCTAAAAGCACTCCTTTCTTAGCAACATCAGAGAACTTGCTCGCTCTTTGTTCTTTCCCAACATGAACGTAAAAGCCAAGCACCCAAAAACACAAAGATGAGAATAAGATGAGGCTTTTCCAAACCAATATTCATAAGGAGTAATGAACTTATCCCAAGCAATAGGGGTAAGGTTCTCAAGATAAACAGTTGTGGAAACAGCTTCTGCCCAAAACTCAAGTGGTAGACTAGCTTGTTTAATTAAAGCTCGGGCTCTTTCTGATGTTGTCCTGATGCCTCTTTCTGAAATTGGATTTTGCTTAGGGGTTTAAGGTGCGGTAAAGTCCATCTTAATGCCTTCATTCTTAAGAAATTCAGAAAATTGGTTGGAAGTGTACTCTCCTCCGTTGTCATTGATCATTGTTTTGATTTTCAAATTGGTTTGATTTACAATGAGCGCTTTATTGAACAAAAGATGAAAAAGTTTGACATTTGGATTTCAGAATGTAGACAAATTTGAAATTGGAGAATTGATTTTTAAAGTAGTACTTTCCGCCTCCAAGAGAAACAGGAGAAATTAAGCCACTCAGATCACTATGTAGTACAGATAATAGAGCACAGGCAGTGGGAAGATGGCCTTTGAAAGGAAGACGGTGATGTTTGGAGAGCACACAAGGTTCACAAGAATCAGAGAATTTAACACCAGGGAAGGCTTTTTCAAAAGGGATTTGTCCAGGATGGCCTTAGGGTGCGTTCACTTAAGGAATCTCTGACCAGAAATCACATTCTGTGAATTTTTTAATCCAAAAAAGAAACATGCTCCACCAAATAGACACTTTAAATTTTGCAGAATGTGATTTCTCCCCAGAAATTGCTTGAGTGAACGCGCCCTAAGCGTCTGTGAAGAGTGACTGAGTTAGTGGTGTTGGTTGTGGCGAGTGAGTGTAGTGATGACTTGCCTAAACTTAAATTAATCTCCATAACTCCACTTTTGGTATCTCCAGTAAGAACCACATTAGATTCAAGAAGCACATTGAAACTAGCGTTTGGAGTAAAAGCAAATGAGCAACCTTTTCGGACAAGAGCCACCATGCTGACAAGATTTGTTTGAAGCTGGGGAACGTGAAGGCAGTTGGTAATGGAGATGGTTTTGCCATTATGGGTTCCACTAATGGTTCCAACTCCAACGGCATTGATTTGTTGACCGTTGGCGACATTATTGGTGGCGTGGCAAGGTCGATAACTAACAAAGCTAGATCGTAGGCTGAACATAGATTGGGAAGCTCCAGAGTCAAGAACAGGTTTACCGGTAAGAGTGGCATTGAAGACGTAGGTAGTGAGAACCGTAACGCTGATGGTTGTGTTGGCGGTGCCACAATTAGAGTTGCAATTGGATTGAACGGTTTTTAACTTGGGATGTAATTGAAAACATTGGGCTTCTGTGTGTGCAGTTAATGGGTTGTGAACACGGTTGAGACAATGTTTGTACGTGGGAGTAGATTGTCGTTCGGCATTTAAAGCAGCAGGAACAGAGGTGGAAGGGGTACTGGATTTATTGTCAAGTACAAGTTGTTATAAATGCTTGAAGACTTGGTCAAGAGTAAGAAGAGTGTTGTATGTCTCAGCAGTATGAGAAAGAAGATCACGAGTGGGATGATAACAAGATGAAAGTTTGGAAAGAAGCATATGAGCTAAGATGTCGTTGACGATTTTAAATGAGACTTCAGTCATCTAGTGAGTGATTCTTCTATATTCAGTGAGGAACGATTCAAGAGAGTTATTGGAACATTTAAGATTAAGAAATTTCCAAAGGATACGAGCTTGGTTGCGGGCTTTGTTAGATGCATAGAGTTTACCCAAAGCTGCCCAAATAGCATGGGGATCTTTGATCTTAGTGGAATTGATCACCAAGGCTTGGTTCTCAGGGCTGAGTTTACAAGAAATAAAACCCGCTGCCTTCTTTTGTCATTTGAGGAAAGCAAGTTTTACCTCAGCAGTAGCATTGTCTTCAGGAGCAGTTTTGGTGCCGTCAACAATGGCATTGAGGTCCCATTCCATGAAATGCGCCAGCATCAGGGGGGACCAGCGTTGCCAGTTGAACTGGGAGTGTCGGCTTTGGCACTCATGTGAGTTGATAGCGCTGAATCTGTTTAAGATGTGTTGGCTGGGCTCATAACCTAATGAAGGAAGAGACAGGTGTCTGAAGAATCACGACAATTAGTGAGTGAGGGCGCTATGAGGCCAAGATCACTAATGAGTGATGAGAGAAATAAGGCACCTGTGGATAGGTGCGAGAGAAAAAGACGAGACAATGATTGAGTGTTATATTATAAGCAAGATCATTAGTAGTAAGTTTGAGAAACAATTATGCAGACCTGAAGAATCACAACAATTAGTGAGTGAGGGCGCTATGAGGCCAAGATCACTAATGAGTGATGAGAGAAATAAGGCACCTGTGGATAGGTGCAAGAGAAAAAGACGAGACAATGATTGAGTGAAAAAAAAGCTACTACAAACATAGTCGAGTCATTTTATAGGCTGATTTCTCTAGACATAGGTTAACAAATCGTAAGATAATTGTGACTCTCATTCAGCGCATTGGGATTAGTCTAAACAAATAAAGAAAAAGAAGGAAACGATAGAAAGATAAAGAAGAAACGCTCAAAGCGGAAAGACTGGATGGTTACTAGTGTAAGAAGTGAACAACCGTTTCTCAATAGGATCATCAATCGAATTTTCAGGTTGAATTAAATTATCCAATAATTCATCAAATTCCCCATCACTCTGATAAACCACGATTCTTTCTATCCAATTAACCACCACAATCTTTTCGTGTTCTGAAAAGCCATGTTCTAATCCATAGATCGTTTTGAATTTCGATCTATTAAATCCTTCTCGGGTGATTCTTTGTAATAAGTTAAATCCTGATTTAGCTGAATTGTAATTTAATACATTGTCTTCTGTTCCATGTATCCAATATAATGAGGTTGATCTATAGAATTCAGGATTTGGAGATAAAAGTAATGGTAGTTTGAATGGTAGAGGTAGGTATCCTGACTTGAGAAAAAAGAAATGTTAGATTTTATTCAGGTTTTAGGTTTTGGAAGAGACAATCACATACCAGCATCAGTGTTGCAGCAGGAGGCTCAAACAATGCCAAGGTAGTAAGTAAGGACATCACCGCACCTATCATTTTTTTTGTTTTCAAAAAAGATTTCACATTAGGATACACCTAAATTTATGTACCAGAAAAGTCTTCATTCGAAACAGAAAATTGACACATACCTTGACTAAACCCAGCAATAATAGTTTTTTTCATTTCCATCTTTGATTCTCTAATCTGATTAGAAATCACATCAGAGATCTGAACACAACTTTTCCTTAAAGCTTCTTCATCTTCAAGATAATTTAAATCTCTCCAATCTTTTATATCAAACCAACCAGGTCTTTTACCTTGGTTAGGTTGATCTGAATAAACTGTGATCGGAATGATAGGAGCTTTAGGTAAGATAAATCGAAGGCCAGTTAAGTTTCCAATCTTTTTAGAATTAGGTGGTCTATAGATTGTAGATAATAAGTATTCTCTCCATTGATATCCGTGTGATGAGTTTGGAGATCCAAGTCCATGTATAAAAACGATGGTCCAACCGATTCCTTTTCCATTTTGATCATCAAGAGGTTCAATCACATCAAATTCAATGGGACTTATATTTGTTTCTGAGTTTGACCAACTGGCTCGATAAAGTTGAGGATCAAGATGTTCAGGTAAAGGAGCTTGAGTTAAAATACTACCAGCTGATTGAACATTTAGATTATTATTGGTTGAGAATTGTGAAAAGAAATATTCTCGATAAACCAACTCAGGTCCAAAGTTTGTACCTAACATAAAGAACATTATCATGTTGACTAAAGATGTATGTGTTTCAAGCCAACTTGTGAATCTCCAACTCATGGCTTTCAATCTGTTCCAAGCTTTATGGTTTTTGCCTTCAACAATTTCTATGGTGTGAGGAATTATGTCGCTATCTACTATCGAGCTTTGTCTTCGCTCTTCCGATTGAGTAGGATTCTTCTTATCCATCCCAATCACCTTAGGAAAATGTTTTATATCTTTCAAGATGTTTCGAGGCGGAAGATACCGGATGGTTATAATATTGAGCTTCTTTAGATTATCGGATACAGCTTGGATCCCTTGGTACGGCGTATAGGTTCGATTGATAATAATAAGACAAAAGTCGGTATACGAGTTCTCGGATTCAGGAAAATTGGATGAGGTAATGATGGTGATAAGGATGTTCACAATCACCCACATCTTTTTGGAATCAAATATTTCTTGAATGCTTAGTGAAGTGATGAGTATCCAGTCTCTAATCTGTTTTTGTGGGAGCATTGCCTAAGCTTACTGAGGAAGGCATCCGAACTGTTCATTTCTATAATCCGAAAGATCATTGATACCATATCAGTTACTGAGCACAGTTTATAACCTCATCCGAACCTGACTTCTTTGTTGAATTTTTTGGCGCACAAATTAGGATCATTGGAATTTTCCATTTGATTAGGTTTTGATGAAAAGTAAACAAGGAAATCTTTAAAAATAAATGGTGATCCAAAGAATTAACTGAATGTGTGATTCTGGATTCGAAATTTCTTATTCGTCAAAGGAAGTTGAACATTCTTAGAAAAATCCCATAAAATCAATCTCTTTAACATAGTCGTCAAAATTTCTTTTCTTATTCGCAATCGGGTGTTTTTCTATCACCTAAATTTCAAGAACCACATCGGCTCCCTCAGCTTTTTTTGGTAGGGTTTGAATCTTATGATACTCTGCTTAAGACTCAGATAAACAACCTAAACAGTTCAAAACGGATTGAAATCGTTCAGGAATCAACGAAACTTGACTGAACAAATTATACGATAGACTATCATATGATTCCCACAGGAAAAAGTAGTCATGATCAACACTTTCTTTATATGATAATAATAATAATTTATGGGCCAAACTAAGAAATAAACATAAAAAAATCGAATGAGATATCGAAAACAATCAATTAACTAGAACGAACCAAAGAATTTCAAAAAAAGGGAGGGGAAGAAAGAAAAACAATAGGATAATGGCATCGGAAATTAATAAGATGAGATCAATGAGATATCCATAACGAGACCAAAGTTGGTAAAGTGAAGTAAAGTGATGGTAAACAGCATATATATATGACGTCACGGTCAATACGAAAGCCCACATACCAAAGGAAAATTATCCGACCCGAGGAATTTTAAAAACAATTTATCAAAGACTGAGAACCTATGAATCTCAATTGAATGATAAAATCATAGGGTTAAACTTACTCATTTGAATATCTATCTTTCTTTATGATACATTTCAAAAAAAAAGCCAAAAAAAAGAAAATAATTGTGCATAAAATTGGTTAAAAGACTTGTTTTTCTCAAAAAAAAACTAAGGATATGAAGTTTCACACTATGTGATAGTGGGTAAAAACATAAAAGAAGATATGTATATGAAAAGAACTAGTGAGTTTTTTTCACTTGGATTGAGAAGAATGAATATATTGAACAAATAGAAAGAACAAGAAGATTTTATGTAACTTTTGTGATTTCGATTGTTCTTAAAAGGTGACAAAAAGAACAAAGGAAATATGGTTTATTAAGATTTGAAAATTAATCAAGAAAATGTTTTGCATTTAAGGTTTGATTCATCAAGAAGAAGAAAATATAATCAAGTTGATCAGCACCAAAGGAAGAAAGAAAGGGGGCTAAAGTCAAGCAAAAACCCCAAAAGAATTCACAAAGAGAGAAACACAGAAAATATCCCCCATGATACCCTTTGATTTGAATCACCAATGATTCTGTACCATAAACGTTCGAACTTCTTTTCTTACCCATTCTTGATTCCCATACCTATTTTTGTCTACATCATCATGATGACGATGATTAGGATTGTGATCTTGTTTATGAGTGAAATGTACCGAAACACTTTCAGAAGCAGAATAAGTTCTTCTTCTCCGAGGAAAATTTTCACTAGGATTCCTTTGATGATGAGCCTGATGATGTTTAGGTTCAAATAAATGTTGATTATGATTTGGATCGACTTTTCTAAATAATGATTCATATCGATCTTCTCTTAGATCACTTTCTTGATCTTTTGAAGGGTTTGATCTTGATTTAGATTTGATGGGTGGCCAGTTTACTCCATATAACTCTTCTCCCTCTGAGCTGGTATCATCCATTGATAAGGGTTCAACTTTAGGATATTTCATTGTATTAGATGCTACTTCTTTTCTCCACTGATGTAATGAATCGTTGGGTGTGTTGGAATAAGATCTTGGTCTAGGTTTACTAGGAATATATTGTGAAAAATCATCTTGTTTCTTTTGGTATGATTGATGAACTGGATAATCAGGTCTTGTTCTAAATTCTTCACGTTTGTGTGATGTTCTAGAAAATTGATCTTGATGATAACTCGGTGAAGTGAATTTAGGATAAGTTTCTCTAAAACATTCTGGTATGATCGGTTTAATTGGATGAGGATCAGGTACAGACTTAGATAAGAGATGTGCGAAAGCTGATGCAAGAAAATCAGGATCATCCGGACTTTTTGAAAATGTCGGTTTCGAAGTGGAAGAACGGCTTTCGGTAGGTTTAGAAGAATGTGATCCTTTACTTGAAAAGATATCAAAGAATGAAGAACCCGTGGTTTCCTTTGGGATAGGTTTGGATGAAGCACGTGATTTGTTGGCATAGAATGTGTTGGCTTGTTTTGCTGGTCTATTGGAAGCACTTGGCGTTTTGGTATAAGCCGAGGAAAGTGGAGTTCTATGAGACGGAAGTGTTGTTGTGGTTGTTGTAGTGGTAGATGGAAAATCGGGTGCAGGGGTTGGCTTTGAACGTGGTATGGGAGTCGAAGGGAACTCGAAAGATGATGAATTTTGAGGTTGGGTGAAGAATTCAAAAGGTGGTGCCTGTTGAGCTTTACTTGCACTAGTCCTAGGTAAATCGAAAGATGCCGCAAAAGTAGGCTTAGGTCTACTACTAGGTCTTGTTTGTGATCGGCTAGGCTGAGGTGTATATTCATGTGTGGAAGCTTGTGGAGTTGGTTTCTTGGATGAAGTAGGAGGAGGAGCTGCTGAGTATCTTGATGGTCTAGAAGGATCATAAGCTGGAGTTGAAGTTGATCTAGTTGGTTTGAAAGAGGGTACTGGTGCAGAATGACGTGGATTACTAGTGCTAAAGTAGGTATTCTCACTCCTTGATCGAGTGGCGAATTTAGCATCGTATTTCATTCTCCTGATGGCTAAATGATTGAGGATGGTCTGTCAGTGTCCAATCGAACAACCTATGATTCATAAGATTTCGATACTTACGATCTTTAAGAGTTTGATAAGCTTCTGAGATCCTTTGAAATCTCTCCGTAGCCAGTTGTTGATCGCCATCACGATTTCGATCAGGGTGATGCAGAAGTGCCTATACGAAAAGAAAAAGAAATCAGATCTCTGAAAAGCTTCTTGTTTGGATCAAATAGAATTGAGTCACCTGTTTTTTGTATGCTTTTTCAATGTCAGATGAAGTTGATAAAGGATGAAGATTAAGTATTTGATAATAAGAACTCATGTCTGTTGACCGATGCTTCAGAGTTTGAGAGATGTAGTTAAATGAGATTATTAAAGATTAATTGAAAGTTGGTATTCTATAAACGAACTTGAACCAAAACTGATTACAAAATAGGAAGTTTTTTGGAAAAACTCAATCTAGAAAACGAGAATCAAATCAACCACTCAAGCTTCAGAATCAGAATCCAACCAAGCGAGTTAACTTACAAACTTACCTTTGAAAATTACGTCAAGCACAAACAAAGCAAGGACCCTGGAATCCACCTGCAGATGTGGGTGAAGAAGAAGGTGAGGGATTGGGGGATTCTTGGTCATCTGTAGTTGACCAAATTCAAAAAGGGGATTCTTGACCAAATTTCACCGACAAGTGGGTGACCTCTGAAAGGAGATAACCCACCATCATCGGTTTATCTACCGGTACTCAAGACCGGTCAACAAACCGATTTTTAGGTGACGAGAAACCGGGTGCGAACTTGACTCCTCTGATCAGATTTGAAACTGATCTTTCAAACTTATGTACATAGTTGGGAAACCCCTTCTCAGTGGTTGAACAGCGGATTAGGACCCCATCTTCTGCTGCTGTTTTTGTAATGAGCATTGCTTCGAATAGCTCTCGCGCTTGCTCTAGGTCTTGCTTTGGATATGGAAGAAACAACTAAACAATAGCTGGCGCTAGGCCGTTCCTTACACAAAACAAGATAACAAACATAAACATGACAGAGGGACTGCTGGGAAATTAAAATAACAAGGTCATACGTGAAAACAATAGCACCAGGCTGTGCAACATGCAAATATAATATCAAGCTTGTAATAGAAAAACTAGTGGATGTGAAAGGAATAACTTTGCTCATGATAGCTAACTGTAACTGCTCAATCATGAAGCGCTTCTTCTTCCAGAACATCTTGGCCCCAGGTTTCATCGAGGTTGCACATTATCCTGCAAATACCAGTATTGTCAGGGATTGGGAAGGAGGTCAGGGGTATTAGCTCTTCTGAAGTCTTGTGCCCCTTGAACAAATCAAAGTCTTTGGCCAGACACAGGATGGCAAACCTATCGCATGTTGAAAGTTGGTTAATAATAGTATGATGATTATATCAGAATAAGAACTCACATATTGATATATTCTTGATTGATCTGTAAGAACTCTAATTTTTCATCTACCACACACCAAAGAGTCTTCTCCTTGTACTCCCCTTTGTAAAATCACCAATGACAGGCTTGCGTCCGCTGAGTGAAGTAAAACAACACCACTTATTGGTTTCAAAGAAGAAAGGAAAACTGATCCATATGCCAATCTGTATACCAGGTAAGCTGCTTGAGCCTCTTCCTTATGCTTATGATCTACCAGGATCTCTTCACAAACAAGTACTCAACCACCTTTGGCTTCAGCTTCTTGTCCTTGAGCTTTTGTTTCAGGATGAGTAAAGCCCTTCCAACTCCCAACACCACCGGCGCTCCGCCTGGGATAGCGTGAGCGCGGCGGTAGCGGAGCGCGCGCTCCGCCCGCGCTAGCCCTTTTCAGATATAGCGGGTTTCACGCACTGCTATAGCTATGGTGAAACCCAAATAAGTATAGCGGTTTGGATATCCGCTCTGTATAGCGATCTCCCGCTGTGCTATGAGCCGCCACAGCGGCTGCGAGCGCTTAGCGACAGAGCACAGCAGAGCGCCCTATAGCGCCTCATATGTAGCTACCAGCAACCTTCATTTCAATTGACAGTGAAGCCTTGTAAAGGGGAAACTTGATACGCACGCAGGGATGATCACACTGAAGCGAGCCCAAGAGACAGTAATGTTCCGGTTGGCCTTCAGACATACGGACTTGATCTCAGAACCGATGTGCTCGCCTTCTCTATCACAATCTGTCTATATCATCGATCGATCGGATCCTTGAGCTTCGGCCTGCAGATTATGTTCAATACCTTTATTCTCTTGAATTCGAGATGGTCAGTACTGATCATGAGGACCACGGAAGGCGCGTGATCCATTTCACGCACAGGGGTGACAAAACGCTTGATTGGCATGTCGAACGAGGCAAACGGGTCACAATTTGACCATTTTTTGTGATGTGCATCGAAGTAAGACTGAGTTAAATGGCCCAAGAGCGAAGTGGCGGTAAAGCTGATTTGCTGAGTCGAAGGAAGAAGACAATAAGTGAAGTCAAAGTTTTTGACATATCTATTTGGTGATTGTCGCTTTTGATGACCCACACAAAAGAAGAATGTGTTGCAGTTTCTCAAATGTCAGTTCAAGTGCTTCCCTTGGGCATCTTCCTGACAAGTTCGGACGGGTGAGGTGTTGACCAGATTGTTCTCACGATTTGAAATCGATTATCTCTGTGATTGCTTGAGCTATCGAGGGTTTCTCCGCCACACACAATACCTGAGCAAAAGTTTGAAAGGTGTGGTTCCAAATATCGGATGCGATGATCTCGGAGCAAATATACGAGAACCGAACCTTGCGCCGCTCATTTTTAGCCCGGTCTTCAAGTTCTGGTGTGCGACCTTCTGAATCTAGAGCTTCTAGCAATATTGCACTGAACTTATCACCCACAGCACGGTTCCGAAAGGAATGGAATATAGCACCAGGCATGTAACTCAAATCCAAGGGAGAAGAGGGCTGGAAGGTGAGATTGCTGATTGCTGATCGGCTTTCTTCTTCAAGTCTGTCTGCGTCTTCATCGTCAAAGATGAGACCGGATATGTGGTTAAAATACACTCATATGTTTTATAAAACAATTCTTTTTACTATCTTTCAAATTTGCACCCAATTTGGTCTCAACATATACAAGACAATGTTTGTATTCTTCTCTGCGATTAGATTATTGATACATCTGTTAGCTTGTATAATCAAAACTGGGTAAAAAAACCCTTGGACCGCGCTATTAGGCGATATTCAGTGTGAGATTTGTCTATAGCGGAGCGGAAGAGCCGCCCCGCTCTGAATGGCCATAGCGACCATAAAATTATAGCGTAGTGATTGCGCTTTTATATTAGCGCTAAATCGCTCCGCTCGTAAAAACTGTGGTTATAGCGGAGCGGAGCGGGGCGGTGGTGGTGTTGCAACTCCCTTCCACATTATTGCACAAGATTGTCATGGGGCCAATGGTTATGATGCACCTTTTCACAAGCTTGAAAGATATAGGTGGTAAAGTGTTATGCAATTCATAAACAGGTGTATGTCAAAAACCTTCAAAACAAAATGAATATAGCGTAACCAAATCAGATTCCGTCAGTATTCAACAATATGCTGGTACATAAATATCTCATTGAATCTTTTTCTATGGTACACCTTACAATTGGGGGCCTGCAATCAAAATTGACTTAAATAACCTAATTACATCCTAAAAGAGCCTCAAGTGGAGACAAACATGTGGCAGTATTGTTCTACTAAGACATAAGCACAGAAGCACTGCTACGAGAGATGGAATGTTCAGAGACGGTGGAAAGGAGATAAATAGCTAGGAATTATGTTCTCACGATGCTGAGGATTTCGAGAATGGAGCTCAGCAGTCTTTTTTTGGCGTCAAAAGAGGCTCAATGGCGATGTCCACTTGATCTAACTTTTGTGTGGGTCTTGCACCATGATTTCTCCGAGGGTAAAGCAACTGGATGTCTCATGTGACATGATCTTCTCTGGTATGTTGATCGGGCTCAGCGTATATATTTTAAGTGTGTGATTGATGGAGACAATTACGTCAAGGAAGTACACAACGCCGAGATAAATTTTACTCCATGGCATGCTCACACGGATTGATCTAGTGACGAGCTCACGGATGTATTAAAAACAAATTTCCTCGCAGTTGGGGTACTAGCCACCCTTCACTCCGATCATTTAGTGACAAGAGTCTTTTGCGCGAGGAGAAGAAACCATAACCATGCGAATGATCTTCCTGCTGACCAGGCTTCTTTCCGCACAAAACAACACACTAGCGATGTCTTTCATAAGATTTTGATCAAGTCCAAAGGTTTTTCTTTGGACTGATTCTTGAAAGATTTCACTTGAGCTAAAAGACAAAGTGCCTTGACCACGTAAAAGGTTGATAAAGTTGTTCTGGTCTGATCAGAAGAAATCAGAAACACTTTCGGGTTGAGGGCTAAAGGGTTGAAATCGCGAGGTCATGTCGATAAGTTCAAGAATGACTTCAGGCTTTGTCAATTGAAGAGTATAAAAACGCAAGCTCTTCTACAATCCTTGGTAAATTCTTCGTCAATCTCCATCCACAAGTCTATCCGAAAAGTAACTCCTTATCTATCATCACAATCTCTACGAGAAAATGAGAGAGTCCTGTTATGATATTCTTGGTGTCAAACGTCATGACAATCAAGACGCAATTTTACATAGTTTTCTAGTTCATCGTCTCATGCTCAACCGAGAGGGCTCATCCCAGGACCGAGCGCATTACAGAAGGGTCAAGAATGCGTTTGAAATTCTCCATGATCGTAAGTTTCGCGATATACTCTCCTTTGATCTTTACTTATAAGATCCATTGTGTTTTGATTCTCGATAGCTGCCAAACGTAGACTACATGACGCATTCCTTGATTCCAATGCTCATTCTCCAAGACCTTCAAGTTCATCACCTGCACCAGCTGCACCCAGGCTTCAATATCAAGCCTTACGTGCTGGAAGTTCTACCCAGGTCCGAACAACCAACAATAGAACCCTTGTTGATTTCACACCGACTTTGGAACCTCATAAATCGGGTGCCAAAGAACGTCGATTATACCTCTATGGTGATTCAGAAAAAGGTTCGAATCCGCCCTTTGCTACAAACGAATCAACCATCCCGTTCCCTACGAAAATCCCGTGGCCTACAATCAAACGAAAAGAAGCAAAGGACAATATGGCTGCTTATGTAGATCCTCCTAAACCTCAGGCTCTACCTGAAAGTGAGAATGGCAAGGAAAAACAAATTGAAGCTAAGCGCCGTCCCTCCAAGCTTCAGAAGAAGAGACCGTCATGAAGTACTACTATTTTGTCAAGTTTAAGAGTGTAATCAAGTTCAACACGTGGTTCTCTTGAATTTCTGGGTAGAAAGGTCTACTAGTATTCCATTTTCATGTCCGGAATTATCTTTTCTAGTTTCCTCATTTTGTCTTCTTGTATCACTAGTGATTTAGTGTGATGTTCTCAGCTAAAAATGTGATCATCGATAAACACGTTGATTTGTTTGTTTCTTCGCTTGATTTTTGTTGAGATCAAGAATTACGCGAGACTGAGTGATCCCAGAATCGTAGGTTTGATAGGAAGGTTTGCCATTTTTCGTCGCAAGAGTGTGCGGTTTTCTAAAAGCCGTGTTGAAAATGCCACGAAACATCCAGCTACAAACCTTTGCCAGAGTTTTTTCTTGTCTGAAAAGCGCTTCATCTTAGAATACGCAAGCCTTGGAATGTCGACTTGAAGCTTGAATGATTGCAAAACTTCCCATATTTGGGGGCAAAATGGATTTTCGCGTTATGCTCCGCATACATGACGTCATCGGTACCGGACTCGCTGTTTACCATGCAAATCAGATCTAATCATTGCACCGAATGCAGGGGATGAGCCCCCAAACCAAACGTCAATGGCGGATTCTAACGATATCAGGGTCGTCATCTTCGACATTGGTTGGTCGTCAATAGCTTCATCCATCATAGTTGTGGCGATGATACATGATCATACCGACTTATTAAACTTTGTTGCACGTTGCTTATCAATTCCCCTTTGAACGATGGACAGGAGGCGTGGTCGCAAAATCACCACTGTGGGTCGTAGTTCACCGCGAATGCTCAATCCAAGTCATTAATGGGGTACTTGAAACTATCATCTTGCTCAACGGGAATTGGACCAATATTTTGATCTGCTTTCGAATCGTAGGATTGGAATAGCGAAATTTGAGAAGCAGAACGCATTACCTCATGACTATCTGAACGTAGCGATGACTGCACGAGGTCCCGAAGGAGCATTTCAACTACTAGAGACAGGTCGGATTCAGTTACCGGAGTTCTACTCTCAGGTTGGCCAGATTTTCGGTGCTTGATGTGCTTGCTACCTTCATCGTTGGAGAATAATCACAATGAGCTAAAGGATGTTGGCAGTTCGGTCAAGAGATGAGCGACACAAAGTTCAATAATAGTGCATATCAGCAACATTGTCTACGCACCTCAAAATGTGAGTCGCAAGGAGCTGCCCTCGTTTCTTGACCATTCGAGTTGGAAATCTCGTCCAACAACTTTTGAAGAAGGGTTATAGGAGTCGATAATGACTCAAGGATAATCTCTGTAGCTGTTCCGCCTTTGCCCGTTCAGGCTCCAGTAGATGGAAAAGAGGTAAGCCAGATATCAGATGTCCCCGCAATATTGATGATACTTCATCTTTCTGGTGCTGATCTTTGTTTTTATGCTCGAAATGGGACAGCTGTGGAGAATGATGATGGGCGAAGCTTCATCCTTCAATACCCCCATTATCCAAGTGATCAAACGTTTAAAAGGTGATGTATGGCAAGTCTATTGTTCAGTGTTTGTCTAAGCCTAACTCGTCCTTATCATCTGTTGCACTACACCCAGGCTCAGGAAGTTACAAGGTAGCAGCCCTGACGAATAATTTCAACCTGGCTCCGGGAGTCAAAGAGGATGACGCGGAGGCCCTAGGTATCATGCCCAAAGAGATAAAGCAACTGTTTGACGATTTCATTGAGAGTAGCCAAGTGGGAATGCGGTGAGCAAATACATGATTCACCTCTGTCTTGTCCTATTGCTCTCGAGTACCTGTCAAATGTGTTATTATCAACGGGTAGGAAACCGGATCCGAAGTTCTTTCAGTATGCTTTGAATCGATTGGGTGCGGAGCCACACAGAACTGTCTTTCTAGATGATATTGGGTCAGTGGCTTGTCTTTTGTTCATGTCACTTCAAGGCGCAAATTTCAGAAATATGATAACAGAGTTGGAGTCAACTGACCGAGTCTATTTACATCCCTCCAAATCCGCACACAGCATGAACCTCAAAGCCGCACAAGCATTGGGGATCAAGACCATACGTGAGTTGTCTGATAGCTTTGATTTGAGCTAGCCATACACAGCTTAAAATTCATTCATGGAAACAGGGGTGGGTATTTATGATGTCGACCCGGCAATTCGTGCTCTGCAAAAATACGTACCAGACGTAGACTTATTGAGTTGCTGCTCTGATCATGCTGGAGTATCCAAATTATAGCCGAGTGTTATGGGATTTGATGATCCTGAAGTCATCTTCTCTCTCTTGATTTCTTCTCTCTTTCTATTTATGCTTCGGGTGAGATCGTGATGTTGTCTCTGCATCTGTAATCAAAAAATGAGTTCTGCGCACTTCAGGATCAGTGCGCTGATACAATTTGTGATTGCATTTTGATGAAGTTTATAATGCTTATGCCTGAGAACAAGGAAATTGAACCAGATCTCCAAAACCTATCCCCTCCACCAAAATCACCTTTTTGATTCCAAAAGTGGTTTTGGAATTGTGGGATTGAGGACTCTGTGTCTATAGCTTTTTGGAACAAACAATGGTTTTTTCTCACTCTTCAAGTTTCAATACTTGAGGTACAATCCTGTTCTACATCTCCTTGTTTTTTGCAATAAGCACTATACTCAGATACAACTTCTTGTGCTGGGGGCAATATCCTGTTGGCCTAGTTCCCCTGCTTAAGGGAAGCAAGAGAGGATTGTATGCTCAAGCCTTGCTGCTCTGTTACCAGAACACAGGTTTGCTCGTACCAAAGAGTTGCCACAAGTAAGTTGTAGCTTCAGCACAAATCTTCATGAACCCTGTCAGGTCTTTGTAAGCATGCCCACATTGTAAATATACCATTGACCATCAATGTTACAGGAGCATTCAAAGGGTCACAAAATTTTCTAGTGGATTACAATTAGCCACTAGGACTTGTGCACAGTCCACTCATTTGAGACATGACATACATAATTCCACGCAGTTGCCCAAAACAGATGTCACCATTCTAATCCAATGTTGAAAATGCTAGCCCTTGTGCAAATCTTCCATCTCAGACCCCTATTCTTGCTTGCCAAGCCATTGACTCATCCTCACTCTGCGCACAATGTCCTCATGGAGGATTACTTGGCCAATTTCAATCCTCACATCACCAATGTAAAGAGTCCGCAGGATGAAGACCATATTGAGATAATTATCTTCTTTCATTTCTCTTTCTAGTCATGACGTCAGAGTTGATTGTCAGTATGATGTAATCTTGTCTTTTGACTTCTTTTAATCTATTTATTTCTTTGAGTGAACGAGGTTTTGACAAGATTGCCACTATATAAGAATATGTCTCTTTACTAGAGTTTCTTTCCTTCATCCATTCTTATCTGTGTTTGTTTTCTTGTACCATCATATACTTACTTTGCTCATTATTGTGTCCTCATATCTAGTACTGAGTACTCTCATGCTTTACAAAGCTTGTAGTTTTATGGACCAATCCAAATATCATTAATTAACATCCAAGTTGAAACCAACAAGCACAAAAAATCAGCTATTTTGAAATTTGGAGGACAAGTTGTCTGTACTTACTTTCTTATGTGGTATAGTCCTACGACTTCCGTTTTGATATCAGGAAAGTATTTGAAAAGGATTCAATGCAAGTCCTTGAACTTCAGAGTGCTTGTGTGCTCTGTTGTTTGCATTGAAGCTGGTATAGTCTCCTTTTAAAGATTAGCTAAGAATTAGTGCCTGGTCATGCTTTAAGGTTTCACAGGCTGCTCTTCTCAGCCAGCTCTTTCAGATCTCAATTTCAGATCTCAATTTCACATTCATAGTCCCTTGTCTTGAGAGTTTCTTCACACTCTTCAAGAAAATTTTAAATGAGTGATACTGCCAACTGCATTATGTGCAATTGCCAAGTTCAACATCAAGTGTTTTATGTCTTACTTAGTCACAGAGGAACATACAAGTTTCAAGAAAGAAATTGAAACTAAACAAACGAGAACGAACGATGAGAGATCTTTACACTTGACCTTTTACACTCAATCTGATGTGTGAAATCCATTGAGTGTAAAAATGAATGTGACATGTGGTGATTTACAGTTTTGCACTGAATACACCACAAGGACACACATATGTCCTAGGGACAACCTGATTTTTTCCAGGGGAAGGGGCATCCTGACAAAACTGATCCAAGGAGCCCGGGTCACAATCAAAATTTGGGACATCCCACGGGCTTCCAAGGGTGTTTTTATTTAAATGTAGTCCCAGCCAGGCATCCTGAGTGTGTGCTGCGGACGTCCACACGCACTGACATCCAGGGGACAGCCCAAACGGGGGTACCAACAGAAGCATACAATATTGGACAATCCCGACATCCCTCCGCTCAAAAGCGTCTGTGTGGTGTACGAACTAAATTTTCATGTGTAGAAAATCCAAGTGTAAATGGACAAGTTCAAAATTGTGAATACACATGCAATACATACATTTATGCACCTGATATCTTCACACTGCCAATTGGGTGCAAAAATAATAGGTGCAAAAATGCATTTTCTGTGGCAAAACTTCACTTTTGCACTCCAAACCCATTACAGTGAGATTCCTTTATAAGCATGGTGATGGTTGCACCAAATCCCATGCTAATATAAAAAATGCTTCTTATCGGAACAGACCTAATAGCCTATAGGAGCATAAAACGTGCTCAAAATTATGCTATGCTTGAATGTCATGCTTGGCACTTGCAACTATTGAAAAATATGTACTACAGAAACCTAGAAGCAAAAATTGACAGACAGTTTTTCAATTGATCTTGGCTTTTCTACTCAATGCAGCCTAATTTACTCCACTTCACCTACCTTTCTTCTCCTTTCTTGCATCACATAGAAGCATAAACACGTGAAAAAATCATGTTATGCTTCTTTTTTCATGCTTCACATGAAATTATACAAGCATATCAGTCAAAACCTGAAGCATATGCTTAAAATGCTTATAAATCCGAATTTACTGCCCACCAAAAATGGTCACATCATTTTTGATGCTTATCAAAAAATATGCTTGTAAAGGCAATGCTTAAAAAGGAATCCCACTGTACACTCAAACAGCAGTGCAAGGGGCTGGAGTGCCTATTTTGAAAACAAATCTGGAGAAATACAATCTACACAGAATGTCTTTCTTTACACAGAATGCCTTAGGCAAAAAAATCAAAGTGAAACATTTGAAACACATTGAGGTTTCCTATAGCCATTTCACTCTTTTGTTCTGTTCTCTTTTCTTCACAGTAATTATCTACTGAGCACAACAAGATGTCCACCACTTAATTGGCCGCTGTGTATTTCATCAAGGCCGCCATAAAACTCACAACACGCAATACAAAGAAAAGATAGAACAGAGACGGAAGGAAATTTTGATGACTCCCACTTACCTTTGCAATCATGATCATCAGTACATATTGAATGAAGAAATGACAATTAACTCAAGTTTTGTAACCTTTTTCTTCCTCCCCTTGGGCTTAGGCTTAGACTCATCCTTTAACCTGGTCTCTTTTTTTACCACTATTGCAAGTGGTAAGATCTCTTCAAAATGGTTACCTTGTACCATACCTTTCTTGCCCCTCAAAGTTTTCCTAGTTGCCAAATCTTTATGAGATGACAGCAATGGTGATTTAATAGGGCTAGAATCTGGAGCCAAACATTCAATAAAAATGCTGAAGGTAAGGGGATCTTATGCTGCATCTGCCCACTTGGTGTTTTTGAGGGCCTCCAATAGTATTGAACACATTGACTTCTCTTCTCAAACCTCTTGCTGTGCTTGATTTTGATGATCAGAAATGTTTAAAGGCCTCTTCGGCCATATCATCCCATTCATAAGCATCTTGAAGAAAGAGGATAGGCACGTTATTTACTATTAATTATGCAATACAAACAATGATAAATTTCCAAGACTTAAAATCAAATCAATCAGATACACATTTGGGTTTTGATCCTTGTCATAATGCACAGGATGGATCATCTAGACGGTATTCCCCAAAGGGAACATCATCACCGCTATAGACATCAACACTGGAGGACCTGAACAAATAACAATCACATCAGTTAGCGTGAGTTATTGAAGATAAGTAATTGCAATAAGGAGCAGACACTTGCACGTGGATGCAAGGGCTTGTTTTGCCTGGCTGGCCATTTTGGTAGTGGTGAAAAATTTGCAAGCAATCTATGCTTGTTGAACCTCCACCAAAGCTACCTTGGCCACCACTGATTCTTCCATAATCTGATCAAGTTGCAGACTATAATAGAAGTGACGCCCAGTAAAGTTGGTTGATCATGTTTTAACATAAGAAGGTGTTCAATAAAAACATCCGCAGAACCAAAATGATTGGTGATGAAAGAATCAGGTGTAATCCGTTGAATTGCTGATTGCAAGGACTTCAAGCCGCAAGAAAGTACCAATGTCATGTGAGAAGATTGATGCATCTCTGCTGAAGCTCTTGAGGAAAAGTGTTGAATGAGTTTGGATGTAATATTTACCCTTCCAATTTGAGCCTTCCATCCACAGAGGAAAAAAATCTGGAAAGATACTTTTGAAAGAGGCTGTCTCCCAACATGGTTTTGCTTGTCATTCTCATTACTTGCTGAATACAATTGGTAAGGAGAGTGGGGATAATGGTTGACATTAGCAGACCCAGTTGGGTGACCAAGCTTTTTGGAGCAAATGAGAGTGTTGATGGTATCCCGGGGACGGCCATTGTTGTTTTCTGGTTTTTGTTGACTTTGTTCTTTGGACCAGCCTAAAGTCTCCCCAACAAAGTCCTGTTCTTCCTGTATTTGACAGAGATTCCACATAGAATATGATTGAAGTCCTTCTTCAATGATTTGATAAAGAGAAGCAATTGTACAAATCCTAGAACAATTCTACAACGACCTGACCTACAAACAAAGATGTGCTGAAAGTGAGTCAAAAAATAAAAGATAGACATGGTAGGGTACGACAAGACTTATGTAAGAGTGTATGTAGTTAGAAAGTTGTGTGTATATAAGAACATTCTATAGTCCTATGGTTGTTTCCTCATCAAATTATTAACATAGTTTACATCACTCAAAACTAAATCCAAGTGCCTATGACCCTGGGCCTGGGCTCTTACGGGATGACCAGGTGCAACCGGAGCTACACTACATATACTAGGGGGTTTCAAGTTGAATGTTTTTACATATTTTTATGCTGCAACAACTTGCCTGTTGTTGTAAAATATGCGTAAAGTTTTAAAGCAGAACACCTTTCAAGTGTCCTGAATAGGGAGTTTCAAGTCAAAAAATTTACGGTATTTTGCAGTACAACAAGTGTCCAAGACTGTAAATTTTCACGTAAATTTCAAAAATTTGGGACACCTTTTTAGGTGTCCCAAATGCTGTTGACTGCATACTTGCAGAAAAAACCACTGTAAAATTCTGAAAACTTGTCTGTTTCATATAAAAATTTTGACAAAAATATCCTTACTTGAAATCGCCTAATAATAGACATGTTGGTTTTACGACAATTAGTTTTATGAACAACTTGTCCAAATTTTGAAAAAATACGCAAAAAAATCCAAACTTGAAACCCCCTACTATTAGGGGTATGACCCGGACCTGCAGCTGCGGGGCAGGCCGGGGGGGGCGGGTCAAACCCGGCCTCGGCCACGACACCCTCAAGAATGTTGTCGGGCAGCACCGGGCAGGCCCTGGCTTGGGCCAGCCCATTTTAAGCCTGTTCAAGAGCTTAGGACGGATGCTTGATGACGTTGATTTTTCCAGAAAATTGCATCAACAAGCCTTCAGCAATGCCTCCACATTTTTTTTCTTGACGGCCCCGGCCCCGAGTAGCCGCGGAATGGGGCTATTCTCACTATTGCCAGGCTAGACTTGCGGCCCCGGGCTCGGCCTCGACCTAGCCCAAAAAACTCTCGGGCGGACTCGGCCGGGCGGGGCCAGGGACGGGTGATAGGCCCACTTACTATTGACGGAACGGTCTGTGTAGGTCTGTGTAATCCCGCGGATCACTACGTGATATTTACAAGTCCTGCCAACTGCGCTGGCTAATCACAGATCTTCTGCCACTCTCACGCAATCGCCATAGAAGCTCGACGCTCTCACCGGCAAACACCACCAGAAAAACGGTAAACCTGAACCCATACGCAGTGCCACGCCACTGTAGACAGGCTACAAGCTCTTAACTCGATTTGTACCCGTCACAATTGCGCCTTGAACTATCAACCGCGTACTTTTAGAAGTTTTTTTTGCCTGCCCATGTCCTGTATGAGATTCAAAGGGTCCCACAAGGTCCCACATCATTTGAGTCCAGATATAAAATCAAACTTGGGTTTGGGTCCCCTCAAATATATACTCCAGCGAGTCCCTTCCTTCAAACCTTTCAACACAAAATAATTTTCGAAATCCGTAGTTGCTTTCTAGCGTCTTCATGCATTTCTCTCAGCCCCTTCTTTTGGCCTTGATGGCATTTTTGCCCGTTGACGGCTCCGTTTCGACACATTCGAATGCGACTCAGAAACCTTCATCTGATAAATCACCATCTTCTGACATCATTTCATGTTTAAATGCGATTGGTGATAAGCTGTTGACTTCCAACTCTCCCGAATGGTTGGACGCAATAAAACCGTACAACTTACGTATTGCTCCGATCCCTGCTGCTATGATCTTCCCCAAAAACGAAGAAAGTGTTTCAGCAATTGTGGCGTGTGCGAGTCAATTCCCTCAAACCCGATTAGCACCTCTATGTGGCGGACATTCTTTCGCATCTTTCGGACTTGGTGGTGTAGATGGTGCAGTGGTAGTCAATATGCAAAACTTCAAGGACATGAGTATGCTACCAGCTGTTGATGGTGCTGAGGTTGTTAAAGTTGGGGGTGGTGTCTTAGTGAGAGAGTTGACATTGTTTTTGATCAAAAATGGCGGACTCTCCTGGCCACATGCACGTTATACTGAGGTTTGTTCAGATCTTTCTTCTACTCGTAACAAGCAGAGTTCGTTCACTAATCTTTCATCATCTCTCTCAGGTTGGAGTTGTTGGTTCAGCCATTGGAGGTGGATTTGGTCCTTCCTCGCGCCTCGTGGGAACAACTCTTGATAACGTTGTGGTCAGTACCATCCTCAACCAATAAAACTTCAAAATAATCAAGGCAATTGAATACTGGCCATGATATTAAATGTGGAATCAGTCTGACATATTCTCTTCATCAACACAGGCCGTCAACATCGTCTTGCCCAGCGGCAAACTTGTTCGCGCGACCAAGAGCGAGAATCCTGATATCTTCTTCGTGGGTTCCAGCAAGCACCTTACTATTTCACATCAAGTAACTTGACAGCATTCTAATCCTTTTGTCTCTTGAACAGGCTGTCTTGGGTGCCGGCTCAAGCTTTGGGATCATCGTGTCTATCGAGTTGAGAGTCCATAAGCCGTATGCTAACCCGGTGACATATATCTACCAGTGGCAAAATCCGACTCTCGAAGAAGCTACAACAGCTTTTACCACCTTTCAAGACTTTGGCATCAACTCAGCACCCCCAGAGTTAGGTATACGGATTCGACTTGGCCTTCCTTCGAACATGTTCATACAAGGTTTGTAGCTCATTGCATATCAGGCATCTGAGATTGCTAGTACAAACTCTTAACTTTCAATAATTCGATAGGACTTTATTATGGAGACATCAAAGAATTCCCTTCGATCATGAAGCCTGTATTGAGCAAACTTCCTATGCCGACGTCTGCAAATATATCGTACGTGCTTCAAGTCCCGTCTGCATGACCTCTCATGATTCGTTGAAAGGCTGTCGCGTTTTGAAATCCGTTTTTCTAATCAATCTGATCCTTGTCACCTTTGGGGTTGCATCCTCAGTGCTTCGACTTTTGCTGAATCGGAGGTGAGTAGCTGTATCCAATTCCCAATAACCTGCAAGCGCCTCACTAATTTGATTGGTTTTCCCTTTGCCAAAATCACGCAGGCGTTGTTCACTGGCCCACTTGAAGCTGCACCAGCCGAGAAAATTCATGGTGTCACATATACACGATCTCTTTTGACATTCGAGCCCTTGAAAGCGTCTGCTATCAGCTCTTTTATTGCTCGAATCTACGATCATGGCCAAGAGAAACGACCGGCTGGCTTTGTAAGCGAACCTTCCTTACATTGATCCCAGCTTGTTGTGAATACTCACATACCTTGAATGTCATTCCAATACAGCAAATTCAAATCTTCTCAGATTTATGGTGAGTGAATATCTCTTCAACGCACTCTTGTTTCACTGCATGATGCGGCCCGCGGATTTGAACTAAGACAGAGCATCCAATCCTCTTCGCTGTTGACTTCAGGGGCGGGTTCAAATCCTACAGCAGTAAGATGATTACAAAAAGCGGCGAATACAGTTTTCCCCATAGTCAGGCATTGCTCTTGATCCGTAGCGATGGGGTCTTCCTCAATCAAACGACACCAGACGCATGGCCAAAGGATGGTATCGCATTTACCCAATCCTTCACCAAACCTCTGTTTGATAGTATTCAAAGACCTAGAAGTTATCCTAATTACCGAGACTCAGCCTATAGTCAAGCAGAATGGTCCACCAGAGTAAGCAGAATCATTAATGTATCTGTCACAACTTGTCAGAAGTTTGTCAGAAGTTAAATACTGATCTCGCCATATCCACTTGGTTACTATCAAAATTTCATCAAAAAAACAGTACTATGACGATCAATATAGTAAGCTTCAACGTATCAAAACACAGATTGATCCCATTGGAATGATGTCTGCAAATCCACAAAGTATCTTACCCAGCTCATTTGCTCAAGTGAGACATAACACATCCGGTCCATCAGTTTAAAGCAGGTGTTTTGCTATCCTACCACTCTCATTCGCTCAATTTGTAAAGCAATTACCCTCCTTTAGACTTCCATACGATAGATATCGCCTTTCCAAACTTTCTTCTTGTTTACAGTTTTAAGAGTTCATGGACTGTTTTAAATACTTTGACATGCTGGGCTTTTTCTTCCTTGTGATTATCATTACTTTTTCATTTCAATTACAGCGAGGTGGTGGAATAATACCAACCTTTGTTCTTGTTACACACGGCATGTAATTGAAAATACCAATGTCGCAACACATCTGTACCTATTGGAATTCCTTGCAAGGAATCTAAGCTACAGACAGAAGCCAATGGACGCGATGTTAGAATGTCGGAGCCCCTTGGATCGATTGTGAGCAATATAAAGCAAGCTTTCTTCTTGACCTCTAGCAAGTACATACATATAACAAGCAGGCCATCTAAATACCGATTTTATTTTTTCTATGCATGAAGTTTGACGGAAGCAGAGCAAACACCAGCTGAAATTGAATATATCAAAGTCATAAACATCGAAATCAGACAAATGATCGCAATAGAAAGCAAATATAGATGAAGATCTCATAAAGGCAGAAATCTTCAGAACATGATCAGAAAGTTCATCTTGTATCACAAGCTGTGACAGAAAATCCACCATCGAGTGTGAGACGCTGTCTAGTACGAGTGATGATGAAGCCAGTCGAAAAAGGAACAACAGCTTGATCTGATTCTCTGACTCCAAGCCCACTTGGTGCTACCACCATCGCCTCACCAAGCCTTAATTCTGTGATACGATGCCTCCAACCTGTCTCACCCTGCTCATCATCTGTACAAATATGACGAGATAGATGTTGAGCCCATGCGGGCGAACTGAACCGGTGGATGATAAGAGATGATGCCAAACCCAATATGGCATGAGGAATCACAGTGGGTTCCTGAGTAGCAATGAGGGTTCTAATCCCAAAGTGTCTTTGTTGACGAATGAGTGAGACTATAGAGGTAGTGAATTTTGAGCAGCTGTTTGTTTCACCCAAGTATTTATGAGCCTCATCCAGGACTGTAAGAAATAATGAATGATGATCTGGAATCAGGATATTTTGGATCCTCGCTGATATAAGGATAAGGCTGGATACGTACGAAGAACTTTTCCTGATGGGATCTTAGCCTCGGTGAAGAGGTCAACAATTATCTCAAAAAGAGCTGAAACCATTGAGGAATTCATAAAGGGATCTCGCAGATCCACAATAACCAAACAACCGGCTTGGAAATATGCTTGGACACTATTTTCAGTTGAAGTCAAATATGAATCTAACATTTCAATCCGCATTTGGAAGTGATTTCGCTGATCTGAATTAAGGTCCTTGGCTTGCATTCGGTTTTTAAAATCTTTTTGGCGAAGGCTGAGCATGTCAGGCGGGTCTCTCTAAGAATCAGATAGATGTCTAGGGCTTTCACTTACCGTCGTAATCAAAATCGGTTACTCCCATTCCGCGCAAAATTGTAAGAGCTCTTTGTAGATAAAGTGGCATTTTCTGAGAAACAAACGGATTGGTCTCAGTTAAGTTGTATATCCAATGATTGCACCACCATCCATTCTATATGTTTGGAATCGCAGAAAAAGATGATGAATGCAATATGTAGATGAATTGCCTTACCCCGGTATCGTCACAACCCATCAATGATAACATCCGCCTGGAATTGAGGATCTCGGCTGACAGATGGAAAGCCCTTACTTGCACATGCGGAAGATTCTTGTATATGGCCGCCATAGCTGTCACACTCGTAGGCCTTTCCAGGATTACCAGATATATGGAAGTGCGTTGATCAGTTGTTCTGATGGTGTGTCACCAATATCTAAACTGATGTGAGAAGATTTACGCCACCAAAACTACCACGGGGACCATTGAAATCTTGGATTTGCCTAACTTCACAGATTCATGGGATGGCATTGAAAGATAGGCAGCCTCGCAAGGAAAAGTAGCAGCCTGGGTATCATAGTGCAAACTAGAGATTGCAAGAACGATGATTCAGTAGGCACGCATTGAAGAATGCTTAAAGAAGGGGATATATCTGACCAGAGCGCAGATAAAGGCTTGGGGAGCGTCCCAAGTGCTGGATTGGGTAGCAAGCAGCCCTCAAGGAGTACTGCAGCGGTGAGACTCTTTCGCGACCCGTGGACTCCACATATCACACTGCTAAATGGGATATTCGCATTCACATAGATCTGAGGTTTTTTTGTCCTCGATGGGAATCCGGGTACATATTGTGAAATCACAGATCCGAGCACTGCCCGTTGTGGGCAATCCTGCCGAAGTTTTGGTAAAGCATCCGCTGTGAAGACCGGCGCGTTTTTTCTTTCGTGTTCAGATATATTAGAGGCGTCGTGTAAGGTATGCTGACTCAACAGCCGATGTTCAGGATCCGCTACAGGGCAGCTAGAATCGGTCGGTATCGTTCCGGCGGGCTGATCTGCTAGTGCTCAAATTGGCAAACGTCGAAATAAAATTGGCGGGAATCGGTGTCGGTGTAGAGTAAGCTACATTTGAGTGAGATGAGTGTTCCAAAGGATCACGGTCGCCATCAGGATCGAAACCATTGGGCTCTGCCGGATTGTCTTCATCTTCAGTCTCGTGAGGTAAGTTGTGTGCAACGGAAAGTCGAGTGTTGCCGTGTCGAGGTGCAAAGATGGGCTCTAGCTCGAAGTAGTACTTACACTCCTTCAAGACAGGACCTACAAAGTTGTTGGAAACTGATGAGCGCATGAAATTAAACCGAGATGACTGAGACTTTTTTTTTTTTTTTTTTTTTTTTTTTAAGTGCATAAGGCTTTTATTGCATAAAACACTATCTAAACAAGTTAAAATAAGTGGAAACTAGTCTACCTTGGAAAATTCGGCCATCTAGTCGAAGCAAGGGGTTTGTTGTCAGTCGATTTCAAGGGATTTTCCTTATCCCTTTTTTCCTGTGAGAGTTGACAATTTATATTGTAAATTTCTCTTGTTTTTTTTTTTTTTTTGAAGAGTTATGATAACTTTGAACACAATTTTGTTAAAATTGGTTAATATGAGGAAACTGCCTCGCCGGTAGTGTCCGGCGAACTCTGCAACGAGATTTGACAGTGCGTTGTTTCTGATGTTTTTCAATCTATCCCCGTTGCAGGAGCATTTATCAACGACTTTTTTTTTTTTGAGAGAATTAAAAAAGAACTGCCTCGGTGGTAGTATCCACCGAACTCTGTAACGAGATTTAGCAGTACGCTGTTTCTGATGTTTTTCAATCGATCCCTGTTACATGAGACTTTATCAGCGATTTATGGTATTTTTTGGTTTTCGGTCAATCCCTTTTCATCTCGTGACAACTCGACCCTTGCTTCGCGGCTGATCTCCTTGGTTGAGTTCCTGTAGAAATGAGAAATTGTGTACAAATCTTTTTGTTTTAAGAATAAAATTAGCTAGAAATGGAAAAATCTTTGGAGAATCTAATAGTTTGTTAGCGTTGTTCCAATTTACGTTCAATTTTTCTTCTCTTATTTCCGCTCGCATTTTTTTCCTATATTTGGTATATTTCTTACAGTATAAAAGAAAATGGTTAGTGTTTTCGGTTAATCCACAGTGTTTACAGAGAGGGGAAGAAGATAGATTTCTTTTGAAGAGATGCTCGTTGAGTGGGCTGAACCCCACTCGCAGTTGAACTATAGCTGCTGTGCTACCTTTTTCGAGATCTTCTAAACCTTTAGCTATGAGCTTAGGACTTGTTGTGAAGGGGGTGTTGCCTGGTTTGAATGGATAAAGTTTGATGTTGAAGTTTTCTTTAGTTCGTTTCTTGAGGCTGCCTACACTCGTTGGAAGTTCCATTGGTGAGCGTTGTTCTTTTGCTGCATCTCCTGCCAGTTGGTCAGCTTTTTCGTTCAGTTCAATACCTTTGTGACCTGGTGTCCAAAAGAAACGAATATTAGTGTTTTCTGGAAGTTTTTTCAGTTCTGTTCTTATTTTAATTTGAATGTGTTGTCCTGATGTTGCTTTGGGTATATCATGAATTAATTTCAGCACGCCTTGATTGTCACTAAAAATTGCTATATTTCCTGGGTTTGGTCTTCTCTGTTTAATCAAATCGTTTGCCAATTCCGTTGCTAGTAGTAATCCCATTAATTCAGGTTCATGGTTTGAATAGTTGTACTTATAAGTAATTGCTTGTTATCGGTTGATTGTTCTTGAAACTGCCGCTGGTCCACCTCCATCTTGAGAAACCGACCCATCCGTGAAGATGATCATTGAATTTCTCTCGTTTTCTTGTTCTTCGATTTGTCTGGGGAGTACCTTTAGTACATCTTCTTTCTTACAGTCTAAGTAAAAAGTTCACCAACGCCTTTCATCCACGGAGCTATTGGATAGCTATAAATTGTTTCCATTTTTTCTGTTGCGATTTGTTTTAAATCTTCATAGTTGAGAACATCGTGGATTGGGCCTGGGTGATGTTTTGGTTTTTTCCTGAGTTCGTGTTCAATGAAGATGCGTGTTGGGTGATTGTCCGGGGCCGTTAGTCGTTTCAAAATGAAGTTATGGTGTCTTCTTGCTGCCGTCCAAGTGAAAGGTGTTATATAGCTATCGTGTTTCATCATTTCGTTTGACATTCCTTTGAAGGATCCAATTGCTAGACAATGTGCTGCATTTTGGATTGTGTCTAACACTTTGGATACTTTTTTGTTTGTACGTTGGGTGAACCATACATTACTGCCATACAAAATCCGCGGGATCAAAATTGATGAAATGAGTTTTTTTGCTTCTTTCATTGAGAGTCCTGAGTAGCATTTGTTGATTCTTCTTAATTGTTGAAGTGAGAGTTCAGCTTTCTTATTGATGTGCTTGATATGGTTGTTGAATGTCAATTTTGGGTCGAGCCATAGTCCTAGCCATCTAACTTCATTTTTTGGCTGAAGTGTCGCGTCACCGAGTTTAAATGATAGGGTCTCTTGTTTTCGTCTGTTGGAAAAATGCATTAATTGTGCTTTTTTGTTGTCAAAAATTTCTCCATGTCGGTTGGCCCAGTTCAATGATTTGATTGCGAAGTTTGACATCAATACTAGGTTTTCTTCTATGGATGGTGATGATACAACATGGACTATGTCATCAATGAAACCAAGTGAAATTTGTTTTGAGAAGGGTGAAGGGTTCGTTTTTCCTAGAATTTCCGAGTTGTATATAATGTATAAAATGACAGAGAGAGGAGATCCCTGTGGTAGTCCGTTTTCGATCTTGAATTCATCCGATAAGAAGTCTTGGAGGCGGAGGATTGTGCTGCGTTCGGTGAGGAAGTCTTGAACTAGTTTGAGAAGGTAGAGTGGGCAGTTATTTTTCTTCAGAATATACCACAAGCGTTCTCTGTGGACTGACGGATACGCTGATTTGACATCTAGAAAGAGCGCCGTAGCAACTTCTCCTTTGCGCCATCTTTCTTTGATCCAAGATACTAATATCACTAAAGCATCCTCAGTACTATGTTGTTTTCGACCTCCCATATGATTGGGAGAGATAATTTTAAAACTTTCGGCCCAGTAAGTGATTCTATTTGTTATAATTTTTTCTAGTAGTTTGCCTAGACAGCTGAGGAGTGCTATGGGTCTGTAGGAGTTGGGATTTGAATACGAGTCTTTACCTGCTTTTCTAATGATGATAGTGATAGCTCTCCTCCAATTTCTTGGGAAGTAGCCTAGGCGAAAACAGTTATTGAAAATATTACATAGAAAATCGGTTATTTCGGGGGCTGCTAATTTGATAAGTTCATTTGAGATATTGTCACCACCGTTTGCTTTTTTGTTTGGGAGTTGATTGATGATGGTTTCAAGTTCTGTTTTTTCTAGTATTGGGAATGTGAATGATTCTTCGTTATGATTTCTGTCGTTTACCGTTGGGATATCTTCTAGGTCAGCTGCTATGTGTGCTACTGATGTGCCGTTGAATAGCGGTTTAGCTTGTTCACTTTTTTCGTTTGCTGTTGATCCATCTTGATTCAATAGGGGAGCGATTTCACTTGATATGTTTTGCTTGGTGTATTTATATGCTTTATATGTTTGGTTGTTGGAACAGCTCGCTAGGAAGGTTTTCCAGTGGTTTGTTTTTGCTATCAGTACTTGAGCTTTGAAAAACCGCTGCCATTCTCCATAGCAGGTGTGTGCTTCGGGGAGATTTGTTCGAATCATCCATCGTTTGGCTCGATTTCGGTTTTTGAGGATTGGTTTGAGCTTCTCTTTATCCCACCAGGGTTTGTGCTTTTTGAGGTTGGTTTTCACTCTTTTGCCTTGTTCGTGAGCTGACTCAAGAATTACTTCTGACAGTTCCGTGATTTTGTTGTCCAAAGCCTCTTTTGTAGAGCATTCTGGTGGGATGAGAGCTATTTTTGATCGGATTTTACTGTGGAAAAGCGGAACGTCAATGTCAGTTAGTTTTAGAGAGATATGGGTGGATGTGGGAGGGACAAGGTCTAGATTTAGGGAGGCAACTACTGGTAGGTGGTCCGATGCTACGTCTTCTTTCAGCACTTTGCACCCTGTGACTTTGTCTGTTAAGTTCCAGCTGGCCCATATAAGGTCGATGGTGTTTGGTTTAGTTCCAGGGGAGAATCGTGTTGGTTCTCCTTTTGGCGATATGAGCTTAAAGCCGTATGAACCTAAGAAATGGAGGAGTTTCTTGGCTTGTGTGTCGGTTTTGTTGTAGGATGGTGGATTCCATAAGTTGTGATGGAGATTGGAGTCCGTTGAGATCAAGGTCGGTGTTTGTCGATTGTGGTGGGAGCGAAACCAGTGTTCTAGTGTCGCTAATCCACGTAATGAGCCTGGTGGGTTATACCATGATAGGATCCGGAGCTTTGGTGTTTGTGTCAATGGGTCTTTAAGTTCAATTGGTAGAATGATGTCTGAGCGGCTTGGTAATACTGTGATCTGAGATGTTTTGAAGGATTTTGAAACATAGAGGACTACTCTCGGTCTTTCTTCCCAGTTTGATGCTTGATAGTCATGAGTCGAGAATGTATGCCATGCTTCGTGCTG
>NW_006768873.1:47977-50116 GCF_000204055.1 Melampsora larici-populina 98AG31
TGGTCAAAGTTTACGCATCTTGCACAACTTTGTTCAGCTTCATTGTTTGCGCAATCTTTGGTGTTATGAGGGTCACCGCATTTAGCGCAATGGGGTAGATATTTGCATGAAGTATGAGTATGATACAGGTCTAAGCAGTTGAAACACATGGTTGGTCCTTGTTCATAATGTTTGCTTTTAATCCTCAAACCATCAGCGTATAAGCCACCTTTTTCTATTTTACTTGCTAGGCTTTTATCAAGTAGATTCACTATAATTGTGCCATGCTTTTTCTTCGTGTCTTCTGGTTTCTCAATCCATCGGATTGAATGAATTGTTTCTCGCGGGAAATTGTTTTGCTGACTGAGTTTGTCTGCAAAGTTTGGATTTTCGACATCGAATTCAGCTGGCACATAGCTGAACAAAATCGGATATCTCGTTTGGGCAGTTTCGAAGTCTTTGTGAGCAAGTTTGGTCCATCTGTGTTTGTTTTCAAGTAGCCATCGTTTCATAAATCGGTTGTCCATGTTCATGAGTACATCGCCTGAGTTCAAGAGAGATGCTCCTCAGATTCTGACAGGTGTATCGTTTATCTTGGCGTCTATAGTGGCCAGAGCGTTGTTGACATGGTTTATAATTTCTAAGTTTGTCATACCTTTGAATGGGATGTTATCGGAGGATTTGTGAATGATTAATGTAGCTGCCTTGAATTCGTTGATTTCGGCGTTTTTCGGGGGAGGTTTAGGTGTCGTTTTTGGGAGAGTTTGAGGAATCGTCACTTGTGGTTGTTTGGGATACGGGTTTTTCCAAGCATGAGGTCTCGCTGGGGTTTGTTGCTCGGGTGCGATCTGAGTCTCTTTGTTTTGAGGAGGTGAGCGTTCCGCTTTTAAAATACGGATTTCTTCCTGTAGTAGTTTGATCGTATTGTTGAGCTCGTTAATTGTATTTTCAAATCTGTTCATCATTCTGATCATGATTTGAATTAGACCGTCGTTTGATTGAGGGTTTCCTAATGATGATGAACTTAGTTCGCTCATCATGGAATCCATCTCGTTCCTTCGAATCATGTTCGGGTTTCTTTGAGGGGGATTCGGGTCTCCGTCGTCATTGTCCGGCGGACGCTTTTGGGGCATCGTAAAGGGGATGATGGGTTTTATGAGATGTTCGATTAAAAGTTTTGATGGTATATCTTTTAATGATGTTGATCGATTTCCTGATTGCGTTGTTGATTGATGAGCTTGTGTTTGATGGTTTGATGATTGTCCCTATGCGGCCGATGACTGAGACTGCACTTACCAAAAGCTACATTCTTTTCACGGACCCACTCGGGGCTATCATCGGCCCATTTTAACGCTTCTTTTTGTGCCAAAGCAGCATCACAGACACCACCTCCAGTTCCTCTACGAACACCATCAGCTTTTTGCCATTGGGCCTCCAAATTCTTCATCCGAAGGCAAAAAAAGTGATGGAGTATCCATTGAACTGAAGTTATGCAAGAATTAATAAAATATAACAAAGAAACATACCTTCTTTAGGACTGCATGTGCATTTCGCCAGGTAATGCCATTTTCAATCAAGTACCTTTGAATTTCTTCGGCAACGTCCCTCTTATATGAGCCTTTTTCCTTGAAACGATTAAAGTTATCTTCGTTGGTGATCCAGTTGAGTAGGAAGTAGATCGAACTCTTTCCTTCACCGTTAACGTCACAATCCCATTGGAGTGTTGTCTGTTTGGTGACGTGCGAATTATCTTTCTTCTTTTTTGTTGAATTTTTGTTGTTTGAAGTCGGTTTGTTTGAAGGTTTTTGGGGCGTTTGTTTTTGGTTTTTCTTCGGTTTTGTTGCTGCGGCGGGGGCTTTTTGTTTTTTTTCAGGCATCTTCTTAGTTGATTTTGATTCAGCTGGGAGAGAAGGTGAAACGACTGTTTGAGCCAGTTGGATGGCGCCGGCAAGGACTTGGCTAATTGTTGAAGGATCAATTTGGAGTTGAGCCGGAGTCAGTTGATTCTGAGTCAAAGGGTTTTCAAGACCCGGTTCAGAGGACGAGTTGGTACTTAATATGCATAGAATCAGATGGGAGTTCTGGTTCTGATTGCATGGTATGGTCTAATATGGTTGAGAGTGGTGATTGAGGGGTGTGGAGATCAGTTCATGAAGTGGG
>NW_006768873.1:50712-58129 GCF_000204055.1 Melampsora larici-populina 98AG31
AATATCTATAAACAGATAAGGCTTTCAAATGGAGTTGACCTGAAAATATGTCAGATCAAAGAATATCACATGTATTTAGGACGGGTTAGTGGAACACACAACCACAAATTTTAGATCAAATCAAAAGCAAAAAAAAATGTGGAGTTACAGGACTTGTGGATGGTTGTCTGCTTTGATTAGGGCGGTTCAAGAAGAGAACCGCGAGCCACGTGGTCGCCGAGTCGCGATCAGTCTTTTTAAGGTTGCTCAATCCTTAAAAAGCTTGATTGCAAAGCGGGGAATGCTGTAAACTTACGTTTTACAGCTTTGTAAATTCAGGAATACAGTCCCAACCCTTCTTTTTTTGGCTTTGTTTTCTTTGTTGTTTTCTTGTGTTTTTGTACAGAATTTTTGTTAATAGGGACTGGGCGAAGCTCTGCAAAATTGCAATTCAACCGTAGTTGAAAGCGAGTTGCAAACAGCTAAGCCACTGTTCAATCAATATGAAATTTCCTTATTTTTTTAGTAAGCTTTATGGCACTAAAAAAAATAGGGTGGCGCACAGGCATGACCCTCCCTAAGACGAGCTGTCTATTCAAAATTCCCCCCCCCCACCTCAGCCAAAAGCCTATGGCAGAACGCTTCTGGATAGCCTGATATACCTTTCACAGGGTGATCTCTCTCTGGTTTTGGTGAAATCATCTGACAGTCGGGTCTCTTGGGCTTGCAGGAGTAATCCTGACACCTCCTGTTTGCATAAATTGCTTCGGTCGACTTCCAGGGGATTCATGCGCTTATTGAGGTGGCTACATCCTCTGTCGGTCGAAACCTCGCCCAGTCCCTAATGAAAGAGGAAGCCATCGAGAAAAAAAATACGAGAAAACAAGGTCCTCTCTTGACCAAAAATCGTCAGAATCCAGGAACAAAAAAAAGAAAGAATGGAAGTAATTCTTTTTTTCGGCTCAATTGTCCCTGTCTTTTGGAAATAATTTTACTTAAAATTTACAGACCCCAAACAAGATGTAATATAAAAAAGGGCTGTAAAAGCCCTTCTTGAACCGCCCTATTGTATTGAAAATTCTCCCTTTTGATTAATTTGGGAGTAGCTGTCCAGTTCTATTGAATTGAAGATATGTGAAAATACTCCAAAATGCAATTTTACAAAACTTCACTTCACCCAATCCCTATTGTCAAAGCGCCGTGTGGTTTGTCCATGGCCCATAAACCTTGAAAAAGAACATCAGATTTTGGATCAGACACATCTATAGGAGAAAGCCAGGGCCCTTCGCCGCGCCCTTGCAGAGGGGCTTACAACGGACTCATGATTTTTGGTGTGTGAGCTCCAAAAATTATGTCCCCTTACGTTGTTTTTTTACTTCTCCGCTTCACCTCACTGTAGAAATTGTTAAGCTTCAAGTATACAATTCTTCATGCATTTGTACATGTCTGGATATAGCTTTTGTGACCAACAGACACTCTGGCACTGCTTGAGACCTTTGTTGTAAATGCAAAAATAGAGTTCTACTTCCTCTAATAGATGACCTAAGACCACCTAAAATACCTTGGATGAAATTTGAAAGCACCAAATCAGCAATGTTACATCACAAATATAGAACCCTTCCTTTCAGCATACACCAATGTGTTTGGTACCCAAATATGTACCATATCATGAGGAATGACCTGCCAGAAGCTTAAAGATTTCTACGGTGAGGTGACAAAGAGGGGCATAGTTAAGCTCAGATGATGTGGAACTGTAGCGCTGGGGTGGTATCTTTTTAAAAAAACTCCTGGTTTTTACTTGGTATCCCATAAATGAATGATATCATTGGGTTAGAGAAGGAACTGGTTGAACTATCATCCTCATCAAATTGTTCAAATTGGGGGCAGAGAGTGTTGTAGAGTGTTGTGTGTACATACATGACTGCGCCACAGCAGAACACATGACAGTTGTACAGCTAGAGTAGATATAGTCTCTGTCCTCGGCATTGGCTTCCATATCATCATCACTTGTGGAGCTGATACCTTGGACAAGAACTAAACTGTGTCAGTTGACCTATCTGTTATAGGTTATGAGCTGTGTTACCACACGGTTGTACTTGAAATCATAGTCTTCCAGTAACAAAAGCACTAACCAAATAAGCCTGAGCCGCCACTCAGCATTGTGTTTTTCTCATATGCCGTTAGCCTGTAATCCAAATTCAAACCCATCTGCTACCACTTGTTTCCAATCTTGTTCCTCTTAATCTAAATGTATCGCCAAAAACCAAGAAGTTAAAAATCAAAATCATAACCGTTCACAAACCAAAGAAAGTCAAGATACAGTCAATACAAGACAAAATACCCTGTTTCTGCTTCCTCCCATCAATCCTTCATTGTTCATTCTACCTACCGCATCTGCATTAGAAAGAGAAGAATCTGATCTCAGTGACAAGACTGTTAGCCTCAAGAAATATAAGCAAAGAGAAATCATCTTTAAATCTCGCAAATCATCACCGGACATGGAAGGTCTTATGTCAGAATGTATGAAAGAAATCAATCACAAACATGACAACATACATAAATTTATTCAGAAAATCAAACCCTTCAATCTAGATGGATCCAACCTATCACGCTGGAAGCTCAGAATCAAAAGAGCTATCTTTGATATGACCAGAGTTTTAGGCTACTGGGACTCAAAGAAGATAGATCAAGACAATCCAGTTGAGATGGCCATCAACTGTTGTGCCGGAAGAGTCATCAATTCAACAATCACTGAGGAGCTTCAAAACTTGATCTAAGACTATAGGAGAGTCTAACTCATGATGTGATAATTGCCTTGGAGGAAAATTTTTCAACAAGGTGGCCGTACAGCACAACACATCATCTTTTGAAGGCTTATGATATGCCAATTCAATCTGGCTAACAGTGATCTTATGAATTTTGTGAATGAGGTGAATACCAATGTTGAGAAACTTAAGTCAATTGGTTTCAACTGGTTCGAAGACGTCGTAAAAGGGATGGTTTACCAGCTATGCTCTCAACATCAGGGGAGTGTGGGATGGATGTGGTGAACGGTATGATAGACGCGCATTACAGACCTGATAAGTCCGCTTTTACCTCATCCAAGATCTGATCCACAATGCAGAACATGATACAACTCGTAAAACTATAAACAAAAGCAAGATCAGTGTGAATGCCATGACATCATCTTTTCAGACAATGTCAACTTCAAAATGGAAACCTAAACCAACAAACTCTTATCCTGCGACTTTGTCTTACTCACCTTCAGCCAGTACACCAACATCTTATCAAACCCCTCATCATAAACAACTTGAGTTGAATGGACCACCACCACCATCTTTATTTCCTGATACTAAAAAATGTGATGTGATCAAGAAACAACCAATCAAACCACCAAGATCAGTGTGTGAAGAAGTGCACAAGGGTATTTGGCAATTTTTTCACTGCAAGGAATTTGGACACCCAAGACCAGCTGCCCCACCTTTGCTAGATTTCAATCACATACCACTCCACACTTCAACAACTGGGTAATGTGTACAAACTGTATCTTTTACACTAGAAAGGCAGTTTGTGGCTCAGCCACTCACAGAGCACCAATCTCAGCATGTCAAGCGCAACTCAAAATCCCTTTGCAATCAACATCAGCACCCAGTCAAGTCTTGGCATCAACCATGGCCTGGAGCACCAAAGGCAACACCAAGGATGAACCCCCCACGGAGTATCTCTTGGACAGTGGTGCAACACACCATGTGAGCAACACTTTGTCATTGTTGATCAATTATGAGAAGCTGTCTTTGCTCATCAAGCTACAAACAGCAGCTCATGTGGACAACACTTGCATGTGAGGTAGAGGTTCTTCAAGAATCAAAATGGCAGATGGTTCCAATTACGACATAACCAATGTCTATTACAGTCCTGAAGCATCAAATACTTTATTTTCATAGGCGGCGTGAGTTGAACAAGGAGCAAAACTATGGTTTTGGGGAAAAGATATGGTTATCAGATTCATAGACAGAAAATCTATGGTAGCAAAATATGATGATAGGAAATGGTTGGTCAATGAAATGAAATCAAAGATTCTTCCTGAAGAAGATGAGAGAATAGGGCAATGTAGAACTTAAAGCTCAACAAGAGCTTTACAGAGCTTAAAGAGGGATAATCTACTAGTATAACTAACTAATAGAAGTTGCCTAAGACTGCCTCTTTGAAAGAACCAACACGGGGATTTGTTGACTTCTTTAGGATAAGGCACCAGAGAGATTGTTTATCAATACTTAACTCAAGTATTATTCCTGTGTATTTTTCGAATAAAAGAAATCTCAACACTGCTATAGTGTTATTCCAATCTGAGCACAACAAAAGAAACTTTTAATTACTAGCAAGCAACAATCAATTAGATTGTTATTCCAAAGAAGACTCGTAGTCTTATCACACATAAAGAAATTTCTCCTTTGATATAAAAGGGGCTATTTAGTGAACTTAGTAATGCTAAAGTAATTTGATAATGATTAAAGACACTCTAACAAAAGTATAAGATGAGTAAAAAGGGGAACAAAGGCACATAAAATTCCTAACAATAGTATACAACACTCCCACAATTCCCAACAATGGTCAACAGCCTCAAAAAACCTCAAAAACCGCCAAAAAACCAACAAAAATCCTTCAATGTAACCATATGATGTCATTATTATTATTGTTTGTACTGATCCAAGGCGTGAATTTGATCAATTGATGTTAAAGAATGATGAACAGATCTTCTTATGATGAATACAGGTGATTTTTTCCTAATATTCATAGCTGAAATCCATTTTTGGAATTACAAATTTTTTGTAAAGTTGTTTAATTCTGGATTACTATAGCTCATTTTATAGCCCTCGTGATACTGATCATTTATCACCCCCATATGACCTACTTCCGATGTGTGATGAATACTTTATTGAGTTATAGAGATTGAGAAAATGAGCTTTTGTCATGTAAATGTTGCATTACAGGTGTATGTAAACACCAAATTCGAAATTCAATCCATTTTCTTTGTTTCCTTATAACTTTTTCACTACTCCTCTGTTACTAGTGTTTGACAGGTTGTACTTTATGAAGCGGATGATCCTGCGTCAAATGAAGTATCACACACCCAATTCTGATAGGTTTTGACATATGTAATTAGCTTAAAACCTCCATTTTTCATGAAATTTGACCATTTTCACATCTGATAATGATTTCTCTTCTGTCAAAAGATCAACCTACGTCATTCCAATCATTCATATAACTCTAAAATCATTCTGAAAAACTCTTGGCACAATCAACCCTTCAATGACATCACTACAGAGGAATTAAGACCATAGTCACAAGGACCGCCAGATCCCCCCTCGAGGTCAAGAGGGGTCAGTGTCAGGGTGGCTATTTCCTTGACAGCTAGACAATCTGGACTTACGCTGTCTGAAGACCTGACTGGAATCCCGCTGGGTACGTGGGATGGTAGATTCTAGAGTTACCTAAGTAATTAAAGACGGGTAAATTATTTATGAGTAAGTTTCTCGAAAATAACACTGATTCTTCTAAGAAGAGCACAGGCTTACTGTTAGTCGAACAGCAGTGGGAGCGTCACTCCTAAACCTGGGTTTTTCTCTGGAGCTTGCAGCTCAGAGCAGCCTGAAAATCCGAAGATAATACAGGGATCTCGTACAACTATGAGTTGCGAGAACGGTAGTATTGACAAAGTAGAGGTTCACTTACGGATTAAGGCAAAAGGAAATAAATTCTAAGGAATAATGTTCAGAGGTGAGGACCCTACTGAGCCGGTTTAATAGTTATTAACTGGGTCGGGAACTAATTAGCAGCCTATGGAGTAGTAACGATTAAAGGGAGTCAATAGAGGTATTGTACCACGCTGAAGGTATTTCAATAGAAAGTGAGGGGGGTGTTTACGTTTATTTTACGATGTTTTAATTTCTAAGGAGAATCTAGGTTCGGGGATCGAAAGAATAGGACGAACAGAGGGTAATCGAGAATATCAGTACTAGTTTCTAAGGGAAGTAGTTCTAGATAATTGGGATTTAAGACTGCTAGTGGATTCAGAAGATTTTAAAGAACACTGACGATTTCTTGCTAGAAATTTTTATAAAGGTAAAATGTGATGCCTCTCTCTTCTGAGGGCAAAAGGTTCGCGGCTTTATACTTTTCTCACTCACTGGTCAAGCCTTCGGTTAACAACATAGATGGTTATCAATCTGAACTTTTATCTTAATACCGTCCGTAGTAAGGATCTCATCCTTCGAACTTCGTAAAGAGTTCTTTTCTTTAGTCGATTAGTTTCCTTAGTGTTCCTTTCGAGTTTTATCATGACTGAAAACCTTTCGTGGTTTGAGAACTGTTGGATCTCTCAGAGTCCTCGGTAATCTTCACTCCTTAGTTGATTCTATTCAGTAGGTTTCTTTTACTTTATTTATGTATAAGTTTGTATATGAGTTTTTCGACTCTTGTGAATTTATTTGAACTTATTACTCATATGATTTTACGTAATTTGTCTTTAATGCTCTTGGCTCGTAAGTAACTTCTATTCCTTCGTTTCTTAGTTTGTTTTATATCCTCCGTTCTTATTCTTTCTCAGAGTGTTCTATTCATTTCTTGTATTTTACTTCTTGGGTGGGTCTTTGATACTAGACCTCTAAGTTGTGGTTCTTTCATTATATGAATTCTTATGGTATTTTATAAATCTTCGATACTTTGGTTAATTTATAATATATTGTACATGAAATGTAAATGGTATTTTAATGATGATATAATCAATAAAGGTTTTATTTACAACTGAGTAAAGACGTAGTGGTTCCCCATGTAGTCTATTTTGAAGTGCTCTTGGGGCTTCTAGGTGTAAGATCTCGAGTACTGACAGTCAGAGTCTTGCAGTTGTCTCCAGCTTGCATCGCAAACGATTTCCATCTGAGCAGCTCAGATCTGCATGGTTCCACCGCCTTAGCACAATCAGTACCAATGGACAGCCCTGCACGTTCAGCCAATCCTCTGAACTTTAGGGAACACAGGGCTATTGAGAGGCCCAAGACTGAGTCTGACATTTCACAACCTGACACACACATAACATTTGTGTCACACTTTTAAACATATCTCTCCTCCAGCTCGGTGCCTCATCACGGTTCCTCTGTTGGACCTTTGGCTTAGGGCTAACCTTTCAAGCGGGACACCAATCCCCGATGTTGGACTTTTTGGTGGATATCACATGTGCCCTCCCACTCCATCTCAGTCCCACCATCCTCAATATTACAAGCTTTGAATCAGCCATCAATTTACTGCAAGGCATTTGCTCTTTTTGCTCAGGACTTGACTTTCCTTCCCTTGAAGTAGATACAATTGTTCAAGACGCCTCACTGATTTGTCAGTTTCGATTGGCTGAAAGTTTTCCAACCAAGTAGCCAACAACGGATAT
>NW_006768873.1:58229-60081 GCF_000204055.1 Melampsora larici-populina 98AG31
ATTGATTGCAGGAACATAAGATCCAATTTTGGCTTTCTTGAATTCCCATTGGAATCCTCAATCCAAAGCTCCAAAACGTATACACCGTGTCCGGGTAGTGTTCGCTCGTCGACAAGCGCGCACGACTTCCCTTTCTGCCTCAAAGGGAGTTGGTGTTTGCTCGTCGACTAGCAAAGCCTACACAGACACGGTGATATGGATTGGTCGTTCCATGATAAACATCAATCCGTTCGGCTGTGACGTGAAATATTGAAGTTCAGTTTTCCAGATAGGCTCATCCATTTTTCTGAGCAAAATCTCCGTTGAATGAGCAGTTCGGCCCGGGCTGAGAGCACAAAGATGGTCAGGCTTCTGATCATGGAATTTTTACCTAAGAGCTAGCTAAGGCTAGGACACACAAAGGCGGATGGAATTGGACACATCTGCAACACATTTGCAAGGCTGTCAACCCCCCTCGACGTTGAGGGGGGATCTGGCGGTCCTTGTGAGTACCCTTTTTGAAATACCCTCTTTCTTGAATAATTTCACACCTTCCTTATCAATCTCTGTGATCAAAGTTGCTGATGATCCTAATATCATACTTCTATTTCAGAATAAAACCTTCCTGAACCCATAACTTCCATAATAATAACTTAAAAACCATTTTCCAATTCTTAATACCCATGTTTTCAAATTTTCCTTCAACTGTGCTAATGTTATCCATCTTCTTTCATTCTTTGCATAACAGTTTCCATTCTTTAAGACCCAAAATAAATGTTCTTCTTCATCCAATCCTTCCTTACTAATTTTTTTAATTTCATTTTCACTCTTATACTATTTTTATAGATCTTTTCAAATTTTTCTTTTCTCTTGAATGTTCTTATCAAATGATATAATAAATATATGATTATAAAGATAATGAATTGATGATTATAAATGAACTATGAGACCCTTGATTACTAATTACAAGCTCAATAATAACTTTGTGTTTGACCAAAAAATAAAAATTTCTGAATAATTTTTAATTTTTTTGCTTAAGTAGAGATCCTGCTCACCACAACAAGTGACTGTCTTGAATGCTGAGATGAATGTAGACCTAGCATACCTCTGGCACAGGAGATTTGGACATGTGAACATGAAAAGGATTGTTTGACCTGTAAAAGCACTAGACAGTGAAAAGTTAGGCCGTCCTGAAAGGGAACTCGGTTTGTTGGACGTGATTGTATCAGATGTGATGGGTCCTCTCCCAGAAGATGTCAACGGGAACCGTTTCACAGTGACTTTACAATGTAGCAACAACATTTTCAGATATTGTGATCCTTAATAACAAATCAGACATACCCAAAGCATTCACAAGGGTCATCAACCAATGGGAAAGAGAAACTAATTTCAAGGTCAAGAATGTTTGGACCTATGGCGGGGGCAGTACATGAAAAACATCTTCAGCAATTGGTTGAACGCCAAAGAAATGTTACACATGAATTTGAACCCATACAAAACAGAACAAAACGGTGTTGCCAAGTGTTTAAAGCAAACAATCAGCAACATGGGACGGACAATTCTGGCGGCATCACACCTCCCACAGACCTTCTGGTCTTTAGTGTACCTCACCACACGGGATCTGCACAACTGTTCGCCAAAGACACTCCTGGGAGAGAGGACACCTTTTGAACTCCTTTACAGGCATAAACCAAAACTCGACATCACACAAATGTTTGGCTCAAACGCCTTCCTACACACCATGTACGTGTGGTGTTTGCTCGTTGACAAGCACACACGAGCTGCCTTTGTGCCTCTAAGGCAGTCTGTGTGCGCTTGTCAACGGGCGACTGCCACAAGGACACAGTGACACTGACACAAAGTGCAACACCAC
>NW_006768873.1:60181-62365 GCF_000204055.1 Melampsora larici-populina 98AG31
GTAAACGGCGCAGTAGAAAACTATAACGGTGGTCTGTTGGAACAACTCAAGACTTGGGCTGAAGCTTGGAAGGACAGTGATACAGCTGTGTTGTACTTCTGTAATCCCTCTCTCGCCATTGCTTGTTGTTTTCTTGGCTCATTTTATCTTTCATAATGCTCAACTCGCAGATTTTCCGAGCACTCTGCCAACGGGACCATCTTGGCGTCCTCATGGCGTCCACCCACAATTGTTTCTAGATTAACTTCTCTTTCAATGTCTGATCCACTCAGTCCTTCTACTCCTGCTTCACACACCAAGGTGTAATCAGATGAGAAAATTGTAATGAACACTTACAAAGCCAGGTAATAATCCCCACACGTCAGCCGCTTTCAAGACAGGATTAGATCTATTTTGTAAGAAACATTCAGCAGATACCATGCGAGGATATTGTGAGGCTTGGGTACTCTCTTGAGTACTCAAAGCTCACTAAATGGGCTAGTAGGGTCTTATGATTTATGTAAATAATATTATATTGCAAATATAAAGTATTTACAAAGAGTGTAGACTATAAATAAAGAGAGAAGGGGAAGGGTAAAGATGAGACACTATTTGTAGAATTGAAGGATGGATCCCAGTCCTTCCTTTAATCTTCAGGTTGACAGATTAAAGAGTGATTAAGGTTCACTAGACCAGTTGTTCTTTGGTCACTAACCCTGGGTTGTTCTTATGGTCACCAACCTTGGGTTATTCTATGGTCACCAACCTGGGTTGTTCTGTGGTCACCAACCTTGGGTTATTATATGGCCACCAACCTATGAGTGTTCTACTTGGGGAAAGTAGAGGATCCTGAGAAGGGTGAAGGGTATTACTTACTTTTAATCAGGGAACAGATTAAAGTAGTGAAGTTATCACTAGTCTTATATTTATAAGACTCTTGAAAATTACTTCAATAGAACTTTTAATTGTTCTTAAAAGTATTGTGTAATAAAAGCTTGGGGGGAAATCTCTCAAGGCTGAGAGAGGAGGGGTTTATATACTCTCCTCTCCAAACCTAACTGTGGTGAGATTTGTTTACATCCCTACTTTGGTTTAGGGTTTGATTATTATTATTATTTGGGATTATTTCTAATAGTACTTAATTACATATACATGTTATATGTAATATGTACTATAAGCTTTTTTAACTCTTGACACTGAGTTATGAGGTGTAATTGATATATAATTACATATTACATATCATTTTAAATGTATATGTATATGTAATTAATAAGTGTATATGACTTTTTACAAGTTACATATGTTTTGTAAGCTTTATGTACATGTAATTAGTTGTCTGAAAGTGGTTATATATGTTACAAGTTAGTCTTTAGGTACATACATATGTACCTAGGGCTGACAGATATGCAATCTAGATGTAAAGGATCATCATCACAGAAGGCAAGTTAATTTCAGTCAATATGTTCAAAAAGCTTTAAAAGGTTACTAAACAATCAAAGAAAAGACTCACCAAAATTCCAAGTAAAAAGAGCAAATGTGTCACATTAGATGGTAAAGCACAACAAGCATTAAAAACAACTTTGTATGATCTACTACTACAAACTTGATCTTTTTTACGTTCAGGTGTACAATCTAATAATAACATCCAAACTTGAGGACCTAAATAGGTCAAAAACAAATGATTTCAAAATGGAATGTATGGACCTAATCCACCGAGTAATAAACTTGATTGAGCTTCTGACGTTTGATTCAATGAATCATTGAAGATCCCATCAGTTTCATCTACAATGAAAAGTTGAAATAATAGATACCAAAAGTAACCTCTTGATCCAATTGTTGAAAAGACTGCTGAATATTGAAGTTCATCGGGATACAAACTGCTATAGTATTAAAGATTTCCAAACATGATTAGAAAAAATTGAATCTTTTGGGCTGAATTCAGATGGGAAAATTGTTTACAAGCCATCAATAATATCATGATTGTCGAGCATGTTGGTGTAAAGGCATACCAGAAAGGGTGCCACTATACTATACCGGTATATTATACTGTTGGTATAGTATATTTTAAGTATACTATACTAGGCATTTTATGGAATATACTAGTATATTTATACTTATACTATGCTGAAAATATACCCAGTATATTAGGATTTACCAAACATACTTGGAAGACACCCATACAAGTTTTACAAGTTTTTATAATAT
>NW_006768873.1:62465-80781 GCF_000204055.1 Melampsora larici-populina 98AG31
ATGGAAAGATGCTATTACAGTGGAACTCACGGCTATGGAGGACATGGGAGTTTGGAAAGTGGAGGATAGGCCTGATAATGTGAACACATTGGGACTTAAATGTTCAAATGGAAACGACTCAATCAGACCAGCAAGCCAATAAAATTCAAAGCACATTTAGTAGCCAAAGGTTCAATCAATGAGAACTTTGCACCAACAGCCTGCGGCACATCACTGCATTTTCTTCTGAAGTTAGTGGCACACATGAGAGAATTCAAGGAACTCGACACCTGGTAAAAGCCAGTAAACGGGCTAAGTCCTTCTGGTTCTGAACACCAAGGACAACAATACTACACACCTGGTAAAAGCCAGTAAACGGGCTAAGTCCTTCTGGTTCTGAACACCAAGGACAACAATACTACACACCTATTAAAGGTGAGAGGGACAAGATTCAATCTATACAAAAGGAGGTAATAGAAATAAGAGCAATTGATGAATAAGGTTGATATGATTGAGTTGAATTTAATGTTTGAGAAAAGAACTCACACACCTAATTTTCCTCAGTGGACTGATGAGGAAAAAGAGGCGCGCGCGGAGTGGCGATCAGTATGAACTAAGTTGAGTGATACAATGATGATACAGCTAAATTTGTAATTAGGTTTGAGTTTTTGTATTGGTGGATTTGTATAGGTGATCATATTGTATCGGTGACTGTATGGTTTTAGTGAGGTATGTGTTTGTCGTGATTGAAATAAATGATATATCTTAACAACACATTGGCTGGCAGGTACACTCATATGACGTCAGTGCGGCATACCCCCACAGCAACATTACAAACAAAATTTATTTCACACTACCTCCAGGATGTATGGATGTGGCAAGAAAAGCAAACAAGTGAAGCGCTTTATGGGACAAAACAAGTAGCCAGGTGTTGGTGGAAACACTTTGAGAAGATTTGGAAGCAACTTGTATTCAAACCCAGCCAAGTTGATCAATCATTATACATGTGCAAGACAGGGGATGAAGTGTGTATAGTGTGGGTACATTTTTATGATGGAGCGGTGACTGGAAGTGGTGTGGAGTTGTTGTGTGAGATTGCAGATGATTTGGTGAAAGATTTAAAAATAAGATGGTCAGAAAGTTTGGATTGTATTATTGGAGTTGATAGTAAGAGATTACAGGATGGCTTGTTTGAAATATCACAAGCAGTTTTAACAAACAAGATCATTGAAGACTTTCTAGAAACACCCGGTAAACTCAGTACACCCTTGGACTTGTTAAATATTCCGTCATCACCTTTGGAAGAAGAAGAATCAATTGTCAAAACCTCATATCTATTGGCACTAGGGTTCCTGAACTGCTTAGCAATAGCAATGAGACCAGACCTAACCTAGGCAACCAATTTCCTCACAAGATTTTTGGCAAGACCAACCCAACAGCACTGGGATGCCATTCAAGGTGTACTTCAATATCTCAAGAACAATGGCTGTGTCAAACTTAAACTCAAATTCAAACTCAAACTCAAACCGCTGAAGACTGAAGTCAAGACAGGATTACACACTTACGTTGACGCAAACTGGGGTGGTGAATATTCACTGTCAGTTCATGGTTTTGTAATGTATTTCCTTGGATTTCCTTTGTCTTGGACGTCAAAACATCAAGGGTGTATAGCTACATTGACATGCTACACAGAGTATATGGCTCTTGAGACAGCGGCGAGGGAGGCAGTATGGTTGAGGAACCTTGTCAGTGATGTTATAGGGGCAATGGGACCTGTGAATCTATTCTGTGACAACACATCCGCCATTCATGTATCAAAGGTCAACTCTTTGAACAAAAGGACAAGACATACCAACATAGAATTATATCACAGCAATGAACAAATATTCAAAGGCATGGTCACACTTCATTGGATTGATACAAAGGATCAAAAAGCAGACATCTTAACAAACACTCCGGGTTCACAACCATTGGAGGCGGGAAAGAAAAATCTCAACTTAGAATGACTAGCTTAATTTGACTCATCTCAATTTTATTTCTTTATTTTCATGTGTGTTTTAAATGTGTGTTCTTCAAGATGGGCACCGGCCGGTATCCGGCGTGTTCAGGTCATTCCGACAACCAAACCGACAGATTTTCCGGCCACCAGATGATTTCAAAGGCCTTTCCGGCATCTGGATCCGACAGATATCCGGCCAAAATCCAGTCTGAAAATGTGGTATCCGGCGTGCTCAGGCCATTCCGACTCCCGAACCGACAAATTACCTGGCCACCGGATGAATTTGAAGCCCTTTCCGGCATCCAGATCCGACGGAGCATCTGTTGGATATCCGCTCAATATCCGGGGCCGGTGCTCATCTTGATAGGGGTTGGGCGATATTTCGACCAACCGGTTTTGCGCCTCTGAGAAGCCTAGCAAAAGCAGTCAAAGATGGTGGAGAGCAAGTTTTATGGGTTTCACACATCTGTTACGGATCTGAGCTCAGAGCCAAGAGTGTTTAGGCAATACCCACTGTGAACATCATTCAACTTCCCCACATTGGAAGAGGAAAATGATTAATAGTACAGTTTGTCATAAAAAGATCCAATACCGCTCACCTGAGCCTCAACACCCACACTACATATGTGCAGTACGCTAAGTAAATAGTTTTCTATCATGTACATACAAGTCTGCTCAGTTTTTTGCCCATCAGAATATATAAATCACATGTTATACCACATGTAACTTTTTTGACTTGAAAAAAATTGTCCCAAGAATTCACTACATATAATTCTGTAGCTGCTCAGGCAATATTTTTGAAGCTATTTCTTAGTAACAGAAAGGGTATTACATGCAGTTGAGTTGATGAGATTACACCAAAACGTTGAGTCAGTGTATGTAGTCTATCTTTTGAATGCTTTTGTCAATCTGAAAAAAGTTACAGCATGTATTACATATGAATAACTCATCCTGCTGAGCAGATAACTGAGCAGAACTGTATGTACATGATAACCACCAATTCACTGAGCCTGCTACACATATGTAGTGTGAGTGTTATGGATCAGGCGTGGAGTGATAGATCATTTTATGACAAATGATACTCCCAATCATTTTTTCCTGCCCACTTGGGGAAGTTGATTAATGTTTGCAGTGTACCCAGGCAACCTTTTGCCTGAAGACAAGGGTTGGGGATCAGTGAAAGGTGTAAAAGGCATGTTTGCATGGCTTGTACTTACAAGCCCAGCGGCGCAAATCAATTTTCCCTGTAAGACTTTTGAACAGGTGAAGGTTTGGCCTTCTGAAGAAGCACTTTGTACCGGTCTGTATTTTTGCAAAGCAAAAAGACAGATCAAAAGGTTGGTTAGTTATGAGTGGCTTTGGTATTGCTTTTGAGCAATCTCAAAAGCATTCCTAAATCTTTGAACTGCAATTGAATTGCTTTTGGAAACCGGTTGGTCGAAATTTTGCCCAACCCCTGATGTGTTCTGGTTTCTGTTGTTTTCTTTCTTTTCATTTTGTTGGAACAGTTATCTGTGGCTTGTTGTGAGGGGGTGTTGTAGAGTGTTGTGTGTACACGACTGCGCCACAGCAGATCACATGACAGTTGTACAGCTAGAGACTAGAGTACAGATATAGTCTCCGTCCTTGGCATCGGCTTCCACATCATCATCACTTGTGGAGCTGATACCTTGGACAAGAACTAACCTGTGCTGGTCAACTTATCTGTTATAGATAGTGCCAATTGCGTAAAAATTTTCAGCAATCAAAGGGGCTTCAAAACAATTGGAATTTCAGAAGCTGGCTGGAAGAAATACCAAATACAGCTTTTATGCCAAAGAATCTGCCCACTCTCCGTGACTGTGCAAGCAGTCATCCAGCTTCCCAAAAACTCACCATGATCAACTTTCTCTCGCTATCACATCGCCTTCATCGCCTTATCAAACCATCCTAATGGCTCCTGTGTGGGCATACATAGGACGCAGGCTAGATCAAATCTCTTGACCTCAATCTCAGTTGAAGGCTTGGCGGTAAGAGGACGGCGGTGGGCTTCTCTTATAGAGTAATTTCCAAGGAAAAGAGTACGTGCAAGTACATATCTTGGGGTCAAATTTCAGGATGGTGCAGGAAAAGCCAGGAAAAGTCGCTTGCACTTAGCATTCAGAACAGACAGCTCATGCTGGAATGGACGGATAATTTACCCGTAGATATCGCGGCGTATTCGGGGACTGGACTTAAAGTCTGAGTGAAAAGGTTTTGTTGAGCTGACCCGTTTTTATGAATTTGCTCTAGCCTGCAACTGTGGACATGAATCTGGATATCCAGGATCAGCCGCAGCTCAACGCATGCAGATCATGTAGACTTTACTATTTGCTGGCAGCCGTTTTTACGAAAGCACCAAGAGTCGCTGTGATGATAGCTCAGATAATCTCTTGTCAAATATTCATCGTGACACAATAATTTCGCCGAGTCTTGCATCCAGCATCGTTTGATAGTCAATTGCACGAATTCATGTCTTCAAACAACCAACAGACTGTGCTTATCACAGGCATTGTAAGCGTTTTTCCCGTCTCTCGTACTGCTATCCTGACCAAGCGGATTTAAAATTAAAGAAGAATCGCCAGGCAAGTCGAGTACAATATACTGACGCGAGACTCATCCAGAATGGCTTTGTAGGCTCGCACGTCGCCAAAGCCTTTTTGGATCACGGCTGGAATGTCGTGGGAAGTGTACGATCAGCTCAAAAAGGGGAAGATCTCCTCGGCCGGGTTGAATTTGCCAAAGCAGCCGAAGAGAAACGTATAAGTTATACTGTGATTGAGGATCTCACCACCTCTGATTTTACTCAAGCACTCGAAGGTGTCGATGCTCTGGCGCACACCGCTAGTCCGTTCCACTTGAACGGAAAAGCATTTTCTGAATACGGTCAGTACTGCTAATTTTTTCATGACTCAACACAGTCTCATATTTCTGATTTCTTTGTCTATAATTTTACATCAGCTATTCCTGCTATTACTGGAACCTCAAACGTTCTCAACGCCGCCAAAAGTTGCTCAAAGATCAAGGCCGTTGTTGTTACTTCCTCCTGTGCTGCCGTCCTGAACTTCAAACCGCAAGAGAAGCGAAATGGGAAGACCTACACTGAAGCAGATTGGCTTCCAGTCAATTACGAAGAAGCTGAGGCACAAGATAATCCGAGTGTATGGTATTGTGCTTCAAAAAAATACGCTGAGAAAAAAGGCAAGACCCCAGGCTCAAAGTCTCTCAACTTTCACATGTTCGACTGACTTGATTGTTTTCCCATTAACTTTAGCTTGGGAAATCAAAGAGAGCGGGACCCCTTGGAGTCTTGCAACAATATGTCCACCCATGGTCTTTGGTCCCATTGTGAGCTTTTTAGACAAATAAATTGAATCCATTGACAAACTCATTCCTTTTGCAGGATCCCACATTTACTGATTTCATTTCTCTTCTCAAACAAGCTCCACACTTCGAATCTTAAGAGCCTCAACGAGTCCTCAGGTCGTCTTTACGAGCTCCTATCGGGTCAAACTGGACAGGTACCACCAACAACAGTCCCAGTATTTGCAGATGTCCGTGATGTAGCAGAAGCTCATGTACAAGCCATCATTAAGCAATCCACCGGTCGGTTCTTGATCTGCTCAGGCGCCTTCGACAACCAGCGTATTGTGGATTTAATTCATGAGCGGTTTCCCAAAGGCTCTTCTCGAACCCCTAAAGGTAATCCTGGTGAACATTGCCCTGCTGATCAGGTTTATCAAATTGACTCCTCCAAGGCTATCAACACTTTCGATCTCAAGCTAAAAACTTTCGAGGAAACCTTTGGAGATACTATCGCCCAATACCTTGAAATTGAGGAAACATCTACAACTTCTTGAATGAATTTCAGACATACCTTGTTTTCACAATGATCTTGACAGAGCTCATTTTCATACGATGTAGAGTACAAAATGTAAACACACGCCGGGTTTTTGAAGAGTTTGTAGCAAAAGAATCAAAGATTTGAATTTATCGTTCGACTGCCATAACTTGATCAGGAGAATTGGTTTGCATGTAACTCTTAGACAGACCCATATCTCCTTTCCTCGTCATTGAGGGAAGTATGGACTCGATAAATTGGTCTGCCAAGCAAGGTTTTTTTCCTTTAAACTGCAGATCTGTATCATGTAGGCGATGCACTGAATGAAAGACCCGTCTCAATCTAGCTTTTTAAATCCTATGCTAGCACTCAGCAGCTCAGCCTCTAATAATCGTCGAGCGCTTTCATCCATCAAAACCTGATACAGTCGTTTGCAAAAAGCTTGCCACAAATTCACCGCCAAAACGCTCCAGTTTTGCGGGCAAATTTCGGCAAGCTTTTTGAAAACGACTGTAAAATCTTGGTGACACGTCGCTACGAGGAGCTTACACGCGGATGACATGCTCTGTCCTCGGCGTGGTCCGGTCCCTGTAACATACTCGGCGACACGGGCTCGGGAATCAGAATTTGGGGAAAGATTTTTTTGTAAGAAAGTTTGCAAAGACTACCAACGACGACGACGCAGCAGAATCAGACGAGGACGAAGACGAAGACTGAGAGGAACGCACAGGATGGACAGAAGAAGACTATGTCTGAATTGTTTAAGAACTAAACCAATTATCATCACTCCAAGAGGTATTTATGTTTTCCACTGAACATACATGAACTAAGCAGTCAACTGATGACCACATGCGCTTGTTCACAGCCAGAAACGTCCACCTCTCATTCTCAACTTCTTCTCGATCACTTTCCTTGTCATCCAATACCAATCAGATCTCTCCTACAAATGAATCTGAATTGCTCTATCAGCCATTAAACAAAATTCGACCTCCTTCCAACTCTACCTCATCCGAATATCTCCATCGAATTCATTCTCTTCTATATCCTCCTCCTGCTTCTGAATTATCAGCCTTAGCACATCGAATACCTAAATTACCAAAGACTCTCTTGACGCAGCAAGACTTTTTAAAATCTGTTGAACAATGTTTAGTATCTTCAAGTTTTTGGAAAGGAATTGAAGAAGGAGATGTGAAATTAGATGATCTCAAAAAATCTATCTCTACATGGAAACCTAAGTTTTCAACAAGTGATTTTGAAGAGACTTTGGAAGAAGAGAAATTAAACGAAGTGTTTTTACCTGGTAAACTTACTAATGTGATTGCTCCTGATCAATCGATGGATGCCAATTCTCAAATGCACCCATTTGGATCCGAACGTCGTAGGAAATTAACTGAACAACAAAAAACTTTAGATCCCAGTCTCGATTCGCTTGAAATCGATCCCAAGTGGAGTCTTAACTACCCAAAGTTTACAAATTATTTGGATGATGGTCAATTACATAACGAAGAACTTGCTACACTTGGAAATAGTCTATTAGGTGTCTTGGGGGCTGAATGGATCGATAGGCGGTACCCTCATCTTCCTAACAAGTTCGTATCATAACTTTTTTTCCCATATTATTTTTTATCTCCTTGGTTGTTGTGTCTGTTTGTGTTCATCACTCTCCTTCTGTTGCAACTTCTCAAAACCCGTTAAACAGAGCCTTTCAAGCCGCTCTAACAATGTACGTTGGTCCCCGAACATGCGCAGATGTATCTAGGATATGGGGAGTCTGTTCAGCCGCTGGACTATCAAATCTTACGATCGAAAACAAACCAAGAGTAGAGAACAGCTTTGCAGGAGGAGCTTTTGATATTGATGGACTACCTAAAAACAAAGGTCTTTCTCATAAACAAAACGGTCACAAAGGTGAAGAACGTTCTCAGCCGGGTTTATTACGTTGGCGTCGAGCCGAGACAGCTCTTGGTCAAAAAGCATCAGGATTCAAACAAGGTGTACTCTATGAAGATGCAATGGCAAGCGTTTCGAGAGCATTTGTGGGATTGGTTTATACTTTATCTGGAATGAAAGCTACTAGAGAATTTGTGGCTGCTAATTGGTTGAGTAGGAAAGCACAAGTTGGTGATCTGTTAAAGTTTACAAACCCATTCATTGTTTTGAAATATACACTTGCCAAATACGATCGTGAACCTCCTGTTGCAAGGTAAGTAATGATCTTTTTCCTTGTTTCAATTCAAGCATTTCTTCGCTGTGGCTCACATTTTTTGGTTTTTGATATCAGATTGTTAAGAGAAAGTGGACGAGCATCAGCAACGGCAATGTTCGTAGTCGGGTCTTATTCCGGTTCAATGAAATTAGGAGAAGCATATGGAACATCAATGAAGATGGCCGAATACCGAGCACATGAAGATGCATTACGACGAATCTATTTATCTTCATCAGGAAACGATTCATCAAACTCACTTCCAAGTGACACATTATTAGGAATTGATTATATACCACCAAGTTCACTTGGAGATTTAGAAGTAGAGGAAGCAAGTTCAACAGATCGAAGTGGTGGTAGGAAAGCAGAAGAGTGTGTAGAAGATGTATTAATGGCTCGTAGGAGAAAAGTATTGGAGAAAGTCGGTTTGCCACCTACTGGTTCAAAAATGGCTTTATAAAGCTAATTAGATTTATTAATCAATACGTACATACCTGCTTTTGATTTATCCCACAAAGGCAATTTATAACCTGGTGCACATTTTGCTTTGCTATAAACTTGGATAATGATTTGTGATAGCCAAACATTCATAACGGACTTGAAGTATTCATGTCTGGGTAGTGGCTGGAATGCAGGTCAATGGATTTTCAAAGGAAGATCTTATACAACAGAACATTTCTTTTGGAAGTTCTGCTGCACCAGAGTACTGATTTCTGGAAGTTGAGGATCATAATGCAAGGTAGAATGTGTCAAAGGGAAGCTTTGGTATGTATATGCCTTGAAGTAGAGCGACACAGGTGAATGCCATGATGTTTGTGGCCTATTCCCACGGTGGTGGCTAGGCACAGCCTTGGTAATTCCAGACTGATGGGCTAATTTTGATGTTCTGGCTCAAAATTCAAGCTCTTGAACATTGTAAGATTGAGCAGTTCAAGGATGATCTGCCCAATTGCCATCAGTGTTTGGATCTTTTCAAATTTCCAGTTACAGTGTCCTTTCTTGGTTATTTGTTCAAACCCAATTTCCTTACTCAAAACTCTACCTTTGGGCATCCAATAGGAGTTGTATGTAGTAGGATTTTTGAATAGAATCTGCATACATGGACAGTAATTGGACAGAAAATCTTGAATTTGTTCTTGCATAGATGCTCAGAATAACAAACCTCCAGCAAGAACATTGGATTTGTGCATTTGCAGGTAACCTTTTTGATAGTACAAAGTTTTTACCACTAGTCACCATATGTACCCTCCCTCCTCACAAAGCTTGATCAATACTCAATTGATCTTGGAGAGAAGCATCTTGAATGATCCAAGATGGGCCTGGTTGCATAAGAAATTTCAGTTTGACTGATCTGAGAAGATCTTCCTCATGGGAATAGAAAAAAAACAGCACACTCATCTGCTACCTTCCTGTACTTGGATATTTTTATGAAATAGAATTTATATGAAGACCGTTAGTTCCTGTGAGCTATTATTGCCAATAAAGGGACCTTGTATGTGGTGTTCAGTTATTTGATTCAACAAATTCTTTAGAGAAAGGCTGACTTTAAAAGGGTTGACCAAGGTTTGCCTGCAAAATTCAAGGTATTTGGCTTGGACTTCTTGCCAAGCTTTGTGAGATTGACTGTAAGAACTTGGGATCAACGTCTTTATGGCCAAATAGAAGTCCTTGGATTTCACAATGCAAGGAACCTTCACTTTACTATAGATGGCCTTGGACAGTTTGTCTCAGGCTTTGATGCAAGGTGATACCTTCTGCCAAAGAATTCCTTGGATCATGTTATTGAACTCTGTGTCTGAGGTAAATGACACACAATTACCACTTGGATTTCAAATTCTGAGGTAATCTTGTTGGAAGTGCATGTACAAGCGCTTGCAGAAAAGATACAACACCTGTTTACCCTGCCGGCCCCAAACACATACCTATCAGATTAAACTGGTGTTATATCTTTTCTGCAAGCACTTGTACATGTGATTCATGGCAATCAAAACCCATGAAAAATTTGTATCTTGAATCAAAGGCCTCATGGTATCAAAGATTATGCCTTCATTCTAGAAAATTTGTCCAAAGGTTGAAGATCCCTTCAGAAAACCATGTGTCCCTGGATATTGATCATCTTTTATGAACCTTGACAATGGCCATGGGATTTAAGTGTCTCATTGAACAGCCACACTACCCACACTACAGCTTCTGGGGGTGGACCAATTGGTTTTGCATGATTCAAGTACTTTGTCAATGTCCTCAGTGACCCCTCTTCTTGCAAGACATCAATGACAACCATATTTGGTACTTCAAAGAGTAGAGGCTGAGTTTTGAGAAGAATCCTCTACTGCTTCAGCTGGGAGTCATCCTTACATCTGAGGCCAAGCTGGGAAAATGCCATAGGTATAGTCCTTGAAACCCAAATTTTCTAATCTTTTTGTGTGAAGTCTTTCTCAGGCTCTGTATAGGGAGCCTGTCTATAAGATAAAAATAGATTTCCAGATGTCCAACCAAATTCTACAGCACATATTGTTACATTAGAAATGTCAGAAGACGCAGTAAACAATCATCATGTTTAAAAGTACATCAACATCAATGCCAAATGAAGATAGAACCTTGAACTCCGGTACAAAGGTAAGAAGATGAACCTTGTGACAGAATCTGTCCTGATAAACACCCATTACAATGCTGAAGGTGAGCCTCTATCAACTCTCGTTGCAATAGCCTGATAACTAACCTGATAAACACATGTAACAATGCTGGAGGTGAGCCTCTATCACCCTGTCACCATAGCCTTATAACTAACCTATAAGGTTATTCAGGTCATATACAGAAATAAGGAAGAGTGTTGGAACAAATGGTTTCAGCAAGCTGACTCTTTTCCTCAGACAAATGGATTATATATTTCACCTGGTAAACACCTGTGAAAATGCTGGCGGTGAGCCTCTATCACCTCTTGTCACAATAGCCTGATAACTGACCTATGTAATCAAGAAAGAACACATATAAAATGAAACAAAAAATAACATCACTATCTATCTGACCTATACAGTTATTCAGGTGATATATAGAAATAAGGAAAAGTGTTGTTGCACATGGTTCAGCAAGCTGACCTAGCATTGACAAGGGTGTGTCAGATGAAACAAATGAATAGAACAAATAATTTGGTTAGTGAGAAAAGAATGTAGAGAAAAATAAAAGTTGCCTCTTTTCCTCAGACAAATGGATGAAGAAAAGAGAACAACAGTGCAGACACACACACTCTATATGACTAAAATCTTTATAGTTCAAATAGTATAAAGCATTTGTACATTTGACTAAGATGTTTATAGTTTGAAATACAAAGCATTTGTCATTCAATATTCATGAAATAGTAAGATCACACAAAAATTGGAACCTCTAGTGAATGAGAGACCAGAATGAGAGACTAATTAGGAAAGTCACTCAACATCTTAAGACCTTTAAACCATCAGTATTTATTCCGTTCAACTTTATATAGGAGATTAATTCAATCATCTCACAAAGAATCCCTCCGGATAGCTGGCTATTAGCAGCAGTAAAGAAGTTGTGTGACAGATAATGTTACTTCACCAAATGGCAGGTGGCACCTCCTGGGCTTTTGTGATAAACCCAGCAAAGAAGTCCACTGGCTAGAAGGCAAGGATATGTTACACATGCACAAGGGATCACCTGCAACAGCCACCTTTATCTCAAACCAGAGCAGGTCTGTGATCTGGCCCTAAAATTTCAGGGCCGGCCACATGGCCAGATCCGGCCATAGACCTGAAGGAGTTTGAAAACTGCTCAAGGCCAACCAGGGCCACCTTGAGTGCTTTTGAATTATAGGTGCAGAAATGTGGTCAAAATGCAATTATTTTGACCTGCAAGGCCATTAAATGCATACCAAATTTTATTTCAAGGCTATATGAGCCTACTTGGACATCAGAAAGAGCTATGATGGGCCTAGGTTGAAAAAAGGCTGATTTTATTTGTTTGTGAAGCAAAAAAAACATTGGGCACCAAGGTGGCCAGGACCGCCAGCGGGCCCGCAGGGCGTCTGCGACTTGGCTTCAGTGTGACAGGGCACAGACTGTCAGCTTCAAAAAGCTCGTTGGGCAGAGTTGCTTAGTCAGGGCCGGGTCCAGGTCAAACCAGAGACCCAAACAAGTCATGTTGTGGGCGCGGCGCAAAAAGCGCGAAAGAGGCGCGCCTGGGCGCGGGCGAGCCGAGGCGCGCCCTAAAAGGTCAAAATGGGTAGGGGCGCGCCTGTATATAAGTTATTCTGCAGGTAGCAAAAGTATCCTGTATAAGCTTCAAATGGACAAGTCAAAGACCCTCCTCTAAATCCAAACCGATCAATCTTCAATGCCTTATGTATGATTTTCGCTACCTACAAATCAGATCCGCCTGTTTGCCATCAAACTGCTCAAACTGGTAGCCCATGCTGGTGGCGTTGAAAGCCTTTTCACGTGTATGGCAGCTACCAAGACTAAGTCTTGCAATCGGATGACTTCAACTCACCTGAAATGATATCGCAAGTCGAGCTATCATCACTTGCGCATCACTCAAAAAAGATTGAAAGCGAAAAAAACAACAATCCTAATATCGAAATCAAAAGCAAAATGTCCCAAGACTTGGAACCTCAGCGGACTTACTTTTTGGGAGTTGGAGCACTTGAGGAGTTTGAAGATGGAGTCCTATGGAGTCTTGTCTCAACAGAACCCTGCTGATCTTTTTATCGTATGTACAAATAATTTTTATGAGAGTTTTTGGGGTTTTTTTGCAAAAGGCGCGCGCCTCACGCGCCCCAGTGGCGCCCGCGCCTGCTGAAATTCAACTTTTCGCGCCTGGGCGCGCCTCAAAAATTTAGAGCGCGCCCACAACATGACAAACAAGATTCCAAGCTTATTTTGAGGATATGAGATGAAAAGAATGGTGTCTACCAGTGTATAGAACATTTCCTTATGAGCAGTCACTGAAGATAGCTCTTGGATTTCTGCTTAGGAGTTAAGAGTATTTCTGGTTGATTCCAAACAAACAACTTACTCCATAACGTATCCACTTCTCAGTTTCTAACTACTTCAAAGAGGAAGACAGGCAAGAGCCAAAGAAATTGTGGTTTGGCTATAAGTCTAAGGGAAAGACTAGTAAGCTATTGGTAAGGGGTGTTAATCTCAGTGACCCATATAGAGCAAGAACAAACCTGCTCGAAAGGATGGAATAAGAATCGGTAAGAATATTATTAACAGCACAAGAGCATCATCATAAAAGTGGAAATGATGATAACCTAAGGGAAAGACTAGTAAGCTACTAACAAACCTGATAGAAGTGATGGAATAGCAATCGGTAAGGAAAAAGAGAAAGGTTACAATGTAGTGAAGACCTCTATCTTTATATACCAAAGACATCACTTAGACACAGTCAGGGCAAATGCTGTAATGACTAACAATATGACATTATAACATGAGATGAGTGATCAATATGTAAGGATTAAATATAAGATGAGATAAACCAAAAGACGTCTATACTTTATGCTTAGATCAAAGAATAGAGTCAAAAGATACATTCACGATATCATACTGCTACTGAAGCCTTTTCTATTTCCAAATATTGCTGGATGGTATCGCCAAAGACTTGATCGAATGTTTTGATTTTGAGACCAAAGGTATTCACAGCCTTCTTCGGATCCAATTGATAGATGTCTTCGCGAAGGTAATGTTTCCCAGGATTTCCGATGGGAGCTCTACCGGAAGCTTCGGGGAATCGCTCACGGATAAAGTCAACCACCCTCTGATTATCGTATTCGGACGAAGAGACGAGAAATCGCCCGGTGGATTGTTGAATGATAGCTTCCACATGAGCTTCTGCTACATCACAAACATCCGAGCAGGCAGGGAATACGGTTTCTGGGATTTCTCCTTGATTGGTTTGGCCCGATAACAGCCGGTATAATTGACCGGAGGACTCGTTGAGGCTATTGAGAGCTGTGGTGTGAATCTGGGGTTGTGTTTGGGTGATCATCGCATCATAAGTAAGCCCCAATGGCAAGAAAAAAACGGAGAGAAATTAGGGAATGTGAGAAGAGACTGACGACCGGTCCAAAGATCATGGGTGGGCAAATTGTTGCCATACTCCATGATGCGCCGCTCTCCTTGATTTCCCAAGCTAAGATTTCGACAAAGAAATTGCGTCAGATCAAGTCAAGTATAGTCCGAAAGAAAGCGTGGAGATTGACCTTTCATTTCGGCAAATTTCTTCGATGCACAATACCATACACCAGGGTTAGTTTGGGCTTCGGCTTCCTCGTATCCAATGGGAAGCCAGTCCTCTTCGGTGTATACCCTATGAGCTTGTTGTGTTGGAGGTTCACGATTGACAATCGCTACAAAAGAAGACGTGACCACTACGGCTTTGATCTGACTGAACTCCTTTGCCGCTTCTAGGACGTTGGATGTACCTTTGATGGCAGGCTCGGCTACATCATCATCCACACATTTTTCGATGTCCATTAGTCTTATGACGTAGCGTGCTCATGGGATGAGACAGATTGAAATACCGTAGTCCGCAAAATTTTTCCCATCGAAATGAAAAGGACTCGCGGTATGTGCTAGGGCATCGACACCTTCCATTGCTGGGCGGAAATCTGAGCTGACAAGGTCCTCAACAACTACATAGCGTATGCGTTTCTCTTCGGCGGCTTTCGCGAAAGCAGGCTGGCGGAGCAGATCATCTCCCTTTTTGGCTGAGCGCACTGTACCTACTACGATCCAGTCTCGGTCTAAAAAGGCCTTAGCTACGTGCGACCCAACGAAGCCGCTCTGGAGGATATGCGAAATCAATGAGGGGGCTTTTAGCCATAGCGGCCAAGGCCGATTATAAGCAACGCAGAAGTGAACCACTGACAATTCCTGTGACCAAGACAGTTTTTGGAGACATCTGTGGAAGGTGTTGGTGTGGTGTGTGCTAGGTTTTGAATTATTGAAAGAATGGATCAAATGATGTGGGCTTTGTAACTCTTGGCCATTTTGTAGAGAATGAGTTGGCCTGGATTTTATCTATGGCCGTTGGACTTGTTGGGGACAAGGAAACCATTGTACCATTTCCTAATTCGAAGTTCAGAAGATCTTCGCCCCTCATAAACACTGCCGAAAGACGCTTCTCGAGCATACATCTTCAAGGAGTGAGTAGACAGCATGCAGCTACAACCTATTCATCGGATCCATCATGACAGAATCTCCAACGTCCATAAACTGATCCGTCTCCTAGATCACTTTTCAGACAAATCAAGCGCTGGGCGAGATCTGACTGTTATTTTCCCAGATGCTATTTCACCCCAGTTGATGCAGTTCAACTGACCGAGACTGGCGCATACGTCCTGAACTGCTTTCAACCTCGGATTTGACCGTGATGACCCGCCCCTATGTCGATTTCTTAAACATACCACTACTTGACATATTGGGAATGGTTCCACAACCTGTTATAAGCTTGGATAAACATACTCTTTGCTTTGGTCTCATAAAATTTGGTACCCATAGTTCTGGTCGTGGCATCCACCAAGCCTTGCAAGATGTTTTGGGTACAAAAGTCAATTGATGCAAGAATCAAGTTACAGTATGTCTTAGATTTTCTTCAAAGATTATGTTGAAAACTTGAGATCGCCTTCATCATCTAGGGCAAAGCAGTCTGGATGACAGACCCGACTGTCCCCGGAAACTGTTTGTTTCAGTTCAGTTTGATAATTGTATTTTCAACTAGGATTACAGATAGCGAGTTTTCCACTCTTTTGGGACTTTGCATCCATCACTCTGGTAATGAACTTGTTATCATCAGAAGCTTGTGGAAAATTAGCTTCTTGAATGATTCGAAGTTCGTCTAATGGATCCGACCCACAAAGTATTTCATTCTTGCCACTCAAACAAGAATGAAGAAGGCGAACGCAAGATTAACAAAGCTAAGATTGAGATACGACTTCAAGGTTGTCTACACCGGGATCATTTGTCTCGATTTCACAACATAGTGACGCACTTTGAATTTTGACCTCATCGCAGCCCACCGGTGCGGTGGAGCTCGAGAGTGATTAATCATACAGATAACAACAAATGTCACAATTTGGAAAAAGAAGAACACAACATTTCAACATCATTCTGACACAACACCTAACAACACCCAATGCGTCCACTAGGGTATCTCAGCATAGTTCCACAAGCCATCAGGTTCCCCAAGGGTACGAAGCTTGTAAATTGAAGCTCCAGCCTGACAAAGAGGAGGGGGGTCTAGAGCATCAGCACTGACGACGAATAGAGAACAAAGAAGAAAATGAAAATATCTCACCATTATGGCTGGTATGCTGATGAGAGAGGCGAGAGGCAACGGCCACTGAAGACAAAGTGGGGCGTCCTGCAGGATCCAGGATGCGATTTGACTGAGGGCACATGGTATCAGTTTTGTTCAGGCTTTAATAATTGAAACTTCAACTTACGCTCCAAGACCATGAGCGATATTGAGAACCAGCCCGGTTTCGAGGAATACCAATACCGACAAAAGATACAGCAGAACTCTGGAGGAAGTCATTTGACAGATGAGCAAAGCATCATTTGTGGCACACAAACTATGAGAGAGAGGGGCACTTACACCCAAACTACGTGTGCTGGACCACCAAGAAACACTTTTCTGTTTTTCGGAGACTCTTCAAGGAGAGTCAAGCCTAGCAACATCGCACAGATCCATCCAAAGACAAGCGATAAAAGGCTGTTTGAACCATCACAATACTTAGCAACACTATAAAAGGAAGATAAGAGCACAGAGAAATAATACAAACTAGCTGTTGTGAAAGGACACTACTGGGACAACTCCACCCATACTGCTGACGGGCCATAGACTTGCTACCGTAACGAAGATGGTTTTTATTGTTGAATGTTGGCCAGCGATTACGCCAACATATAGACGGTAGCCAGCATGTACACAAAGAGCACCAAACGTAGCACCGAGGAGTTGTGAAAAGACAAAAGGGAGCAAATTTGACACTGGGAATCGTCGAAAAATCTAGGATTGAGCATATCAGTTATCATGAACTACCATAGCTGAGCGGAAAGGGCCGTACAGTCAGGGTCAGAGTAACGCCAGGATGGAGATGGAGACCCATGAGACGAGGCCAAGGGATACGAGTGGCAGAGATAAAAGCGAAGACCAGAGGACAGCTGTGAGCATGATGAGCAACAAGTCAGTCTCTGGGAATGTACTTAGTCTGTAGTGGAGACTATTACGTACAAATAAATGATCGCCAACTGAATCGAAGACGAACAGAACGGTTATGGTATCAATCAAAGAACGTTAGCACCAAATATGCATCAAACTGGCGAGCATTGACGAAGTGTACCTTGCCAGCCACATCGCGGTCCCCAGACAGAAGGTATGCTGAATAAACGAAAGATGTCAGACATGTGATGTTCAAACGTATCGACGGAACGGTGATGAACATGAGTTGGCTACGTACCAATTTTGATTGTTTCAGCGCATGTGACATAGATGAAGACACCGACACATTCGAATATACACTTTGTAAGGTAAGATGTCTGCTGTGTCCAATGACAAGTGATGTGCTGATTATCTTCTTGCTTCTCTAGATCCATGAGGGACAGTTAGCGTGTTGTTTGTTGAAGAAAAGTTTGAAAAGCTGTGGGTTGAGAGCGGGTAAGTAAGTCGAGTTGAGAAAGTAAATCGAGGTTGGGATTGATTTGGATGCCGAACGCTTCTTGAGGCGGTATATATTCAGTCCCAAAAAGATGGCAGGCAAGGTAGGACCCTGGAATACCCCTAGAGAGGGTACTTACCAAAAATCCGACCTTTTCGTGGTAAGTTTTTTCAAAAATCTCCAAATCCGACCTTTTTCGTAAGTACCCTTTTTTTTTGGCAGAGATCTGGTACCGTTTGACAAGTAGCACAAAGAGGGGTCAACGAAGCCATATGGGAATGTATTTCAAAGTGATGACAGGGCTGTTTGACCAAAAACATCGAGAGGAATTGATGGATAGTGTATCACAAAAGATAAACACGATCATTGAGAAATAGGAAATTACATTTGTTGTTGCTATTGATCACTATCAATCGTCTAAGTCATGTGCTTGAGCGCTTTTCCAAGTTTTTAACTGGGCTTTCAATGCTCTGATAAAGTTCGGGGTATCAATAGAAATAATAAAGCGGCGTAGAATAGCAGGTACAGAGTTAGACCTTCGCCCAAGTCAGAAAAGTTAGAGCTTCTTGAGGGTAAAAAACATATACTATGTGAGATGCTTCT
>NW_006768873.1:80888-107636 GCF_000204055.1 Melampsora larici-populina 98AG31
TCGAGTCTTGGAACTTTTGACCCAAGCGTGCTTCTTATTCTTATAGATGTATACCGCTAGAGTTTTTCCGAGGTATAGTTTCTACATACCAGCCACGCTTAATGTCAGTAAAGTCATTCAAACGAGTTCAATTGGGCAAATTAGGTGGTGCTTACGCCGTTCTTGATCAACACTACAAACTTTCCCATTTCAATTGGATTGTGGGCAGTGATTCCACCGCCTGTGAGATCGGCATGAGAGGAGGAGTCGAGATGAGTTGAGGTGTTTTGAAAACGCTGCAGAAGATTCAGCTTCACATTGATGCTCCATCGATGGATTCGTGAAAGACCGGTAGGCGTAGCTTCAGCCTTCTTCATTACAACAGCAACAAGCTTGCTACACTCGCTGGGCTTCAAAAGCTCTCCTGGTGACTTGCGTAAGTCGTCTACATTGATCTTTGCCCGCTCGTTTCCCCGATGCCTTTGGACCTGACTGTCGTGGGCAACTCGTAGCTGCAGTAATTTGGACTTTTCCAGATTGATGCCCTCTTGATTGTTCAAGATCAATGTGTTGAGTTTGTGATCAATTCCAGCTAAGTCGCTCAAGGTACCTTCGCTACGGGCTTCAGATGAGCCGCCCTCATTCGGATTTAGGATTGTTGACAAAGACATGGCTACATTTTTGAATATTACTTCATCAATATCTTCCGGTATGGCAGACAGTAGCACATCAGTCTGCTGTTGTTCATCTATAGCCTCTGCTGCTGTGGTCACAGCTTCTTCAAGAGGGTCTTCTGGACCATTTTTATACACAACATCGTACTTTTCAGCCATGCAAGTTGAGACATCTAGAAGATGGTGTACGTCAGAAAGTGAATAAAGAAGTTCTTCGCACGTGATAGACCTAGACTTACCTTCTGAAACTTGGTTTTCAGAGATCACAATAGGAGTATCAACAATCGAAGCATCGTGCATTCCAACAAAAGCAGCCAAACTTATGGCTCGCTTCTTGGCAACATTCAAGTCGTATTCAATCTCTTCATCAGTTGGAAAGTAACGGAGCCGATCAATGTGCTCTGAATTGGGTTCGTCTGAGAAAGCAAATTCGTATCCTGTAATTGAAATGTGATTAGTAATGGTTTTTAATTGGAATTTAAAGAGAGTCTTACCAGCATGTAAGTGTTCTGATTTCGATATCTTCACTATTCCACTCATGACACTTTTGACCACTGCGTGGATCTTTGGCACCATCTGTCTAGCATCGAGAACAGTAAAGTTTGGCGATAACACACGCATCCATCCAAATACATGTTCAATTGGCTCGGTTCCGTGTTTCCAGGGCATTAGAGGCACATCAGGGTAGTATTTTCGATGCGAAATGATGAGGCCAAGTAAGCGACTGGCCATGGTTGAAAATATTTTCAAGCTTTGGGGAGAGATGCAATTTGCTGATAGACTCATCAGTGAGTCTGGTTCGTCTTGTCGTCTGATGAGGTAGTTTCTCCAAATACGAAGAAAGAACTCGGCGGTCCAGCTTGAACGAACACGTTGCCGATGTCCTATGCTTTGATTGAGCCAGGCGTCTACCATCTCTCCGAAGACAAAGAGATACACTGCAAGTCCGGTACACTCTTCACGGTTAAGAGCAGCTTTGAGTGTTTTGGCAGAGAACATGCAATATGCACGACCATCGTCCTGTCGGTCACTATCAAATACATCACGCTTGTAAAGCGGACTAGCTGACTCTTCAAGTAAAACAGCCAACTGTTGAATGTCAACATGGAATCGACCAAAGGATATCACGCGAGCACCTGAAAGTGGTTGATTGGCTGCCGTCTTCCGAGCGTGTTTCGGATCTTGTATCATTACAATCGGCCTGGCTTCTTGGCCAAAAAGAGGGACTTTGATATACACCTCTAGTGCTTCATTTGTATACGTAAGATAGCGTGTTCTAGAATCAATGAGTTGCTCTTGAGCTGCCAACTCTGTAGCTGCCCCGTCCGAGCCGAGTGAGAGAAGGTGAATGCCAGCTTCTTGACATTTTTCAATGAAATCGAGATTCTGAGCAGCCAGGTCTTTGGCTTTATCCTGGCTGCGACTGGCTATTATCGCAACTACATATGTTGACATATTTGGTAAGGGTATCTGAATTGTATAAGCTCGGATCTGATCACAATTGAAAGTGTGTAAGTTTACTCAAAAAGAAATAGTAAAGGAAACATAAGGAAGGTGTTGTACAAACTTTGGAACAAAGTTGATTATTGGTGACTGCTGACTTCACCAAGCGCTCGATTTCATCACCATTTTCGAAGGGGATATCACCGCCTTGTGCTCCTACCAAGTAGCCATTGTAATGCCGCATTGCCTTTACACAAACTGTCTCGTCAGTTGCAGCAGCAACTGGGCCGGAATACTCAAGCTCAGCTAAGATAGTAGCAAGTCTCTTGAAGTTGTTTGCGTGTAGGCCATCTTCAAGATGCATACCCTGGACTTTTCGGATTTGTCGCATGCTACGTGCCCCACGGCCTGCAAAGTTGTCGTTGAAAAGCCTAAGAGCTCGAGGACTGATGGCTGCCAAGGTGGTGAGGAAGTTGTCGAAGTAAAAATCAAATCGACGACCACGCATTGACTTTCCGTTTGATTCACGTTCAGCTCGCACACCAACTGCCATCATTAGACCACGGATGACCTCTTTATCCTTGAACAACCCAGCTTTTCCATACACACCAATTGCTTTCCAGAATTCTTCATCGCCTTTTTTAGATGTTTTCTCCAATGATGTCTGAAGGACTTGTAGCTCAGCATGTTTCATTAGAACTGCTTGGAATTGATCACCTGTCATGAATACCTTTGCAATAAACTTGATGTTATCTTCAGTCGCGTATGGTACATTGATGGCTGTGATCAGGCTTCGATCGTGTTTCAAACCCTCGCAGTCGTCACAGAGAGGATACAAAGTTTTGGCAGTGGTCATTACTGTTCGAGTACATCTAGGAGAGTGTATTGATTCCTGAGCCCCATGTCGCTTGATGATCCAGGTTGCCTGGGACTCTAGAGCGGCGTGGAATTGTTTGCGCTGCTCGTCCGATAGCGAGACTTCATGAGTAGTTTTGAAAAGCTGGAAACAAACTTTCCATCGCTTCACCCCGTGGTAAGGCGTAGGTGAGTGCTTGATACAGTTCTCAATACGAAGCTTGGCGGTGGGTCGTTTCCAGGTATCATCGTTTAGACCAGCACAGGGCTTCGTTACAGCATTCTTTTTAACTGTTGTCGTAGTCACCCAAGATGTGAGGCTGGCATTGGCACAAATCGTGTTCGTCTTCTTCTTACATTTGTCTGGGAGGTAGAAAACACACACATCAGTTTACATTTGAATTCTCACTTGCTCGAAAAACAGGAAGACATACCGTTGGCCCAGTGGTCTACAGCAGCTTCCACACGCCCCTTTCTCAACACAATCTTGCTTCCACAATGACAATAGAGTGTCTTTTGTGAAACAGTGTCATTTGTCTTGCAAAGAGTACAAGGAGCATTTGGCTTAGACAAGGGACAGGATTTGATGACATCCTTTTGAGGCGTCTTACCGCAGCCCTTCTTGGTTTGTTTTTTGGTTTCATCCTTTTTAGATTCATCTTCGATAATGATAATTTCTTCATTGTTTTTGGATTCATCTTCAATAACAATAATTTTTTCATTCTTATCGGATTCATCCTTTTCACATTCATCCTTGTCTGATCCGTCTTCTATGACAATGACTTCAAGTGTATCACGAGATGTTCCTGCTGCTGAATCTAAAGTTCGTTTGACCATTTTTGAGGATAGATACGAGAGCAAAAACGATAATCTGAAGAAAAACGAAGCAAGACAAGTTCAAGGGGAACCAACAGGAATATAGTCTTATACATGAATAGGAACTATTGACTACAACCTAAGTACAATTCGTAGTCTAAAATCGTACAATTTCAAATTTGAAAAGAGAACTGCTGAGAAATGACAGCTTTGACAACCATCAGTGCCAGGCCAGCTACTGTCGAATACATAAGTACTGTCGAGCCAGATCAAGGCTCGAGCTAGCTCGAGCTGGCTTGCCTGCTCGGCTCTGTACTAGTCTGTACTATCACCACTTGACACCTTGGCAAGTCGGAACCCCAAAATCCGACCTTTTTGGTAAGTATCCTGCTTGGAAAATTCCCAAAATCCGACCTTTTTCGTCAGTACCCTACTGACAAAAATCAGTCGAAATCCGACCTTTTTCGTCAGTACCATCTGCAGGGGTATTCCAGGGTCCTGGCAAGGTACCAAACGATTTTACAAGTCGTATCAGTCCATTACAAATTGCGGGTAGATCCCAAACATTAGGGGGGCTCAAGTCAAAAAAATTTACTACTTTTATCGTAAAAAACTTTTCCCAATTTCATAAAATTTACGCAAAATTTTATGAATTTGGGAAATGTTATACGACATCCCAAATTTTTTTAAGCAGCAAATTTGCGTAAATTTACTGCTCAGAAGCAGATCTGAAAGAAATTTTTTGGTCCTTTTTTACGAATTGGGAAAAGTTTTTACAGCACGGTACCGTAAAAAACTTTCCCCGATTTTTTAAGAAAAGGCGGCAAATATTTTGACTTGAGCCCCCTTATTCTCGAATCTCAACCAACAGGCACCAGAACAGACCAAATCACAGGAAAACACTCGCATTCTCGGTTCAAAATTTGATTTCTACGTAGCGCAAGCCTCATGCGCAACAGGCACAAATGTAATCTCTATCCAGGAGAAACGAAAGTGCGTGGGCTGGACCAAACTTAACAAAGTCCAATCGTGCCTCGGATTTTTTTGACAACGAGTTGTCGCCGAGGCACGAGGGACTTACTGTAATGAATGGAACGTTTATGGAACGTTTCAGGAATAGGGGGTTTCAAGTTCGTTTGTTTTTTGCGTAAAATTTATAAATTCAGACAAGTTGTCCGTAAAAAAAATTCTCCATAAAACCAACGTATTTTTAATTCGGGACACCTAAAAAGGTGTCCCGCTTTAAAAATTTTACGCATATTTTACAACAACAGGCAAGTTGTTGTAGCATAAAAATACGTAAAAATCTGCAACTTGAAACCCCCTAATAGCTAGGCGCATGATCCGTATTCTGTTATGCATAATACGTGATGTGTGCGTTTTGGGTTTTGGAAGACCTATTTTTGTTTTCTAATATTTATTATATACAGTAGTTTTAAAAAACCTTGTCACAAATTTTTTCTTGAGCTAGGGGCCCAAGCTCAGCGGTTAAGCGTTTTTCATTAAAAGTGTGCCAAAGCAAAAAAAAAAAAGTGAACTGGATGTGCGCGAGTATGCATACTCGCAAGAAATATCCGAAGCCCCAAATGCCAAGTGGGCTGTGACTGATTTGAAAGCTGGATCATCCGTAATCCACTGGCACCATCCAATCCACCATTACCACCACATTCCCCTTCTTTCAGCACAACACACTGAGTCAAGGAACACTTGTAAGTTCAAACCTGATTCACAGCCTTCTGATCAATTCTTTTGACATATGATTGTTTCAGTCCAATGGAAAACAACAGTATTGGATTTGACTGCGCGGTTGAATACCACGTCTATTGTGATGCGGGAAACGAGAAAAAGCATGTCTGGAAGCCTTTTAGCAATCAACGAGCCTTCACTGTCCGAGTCATTCCCGACGTGACAACCTTGGATGCATTCACCACCCTTGTTACTGATGCTAGCAACACTGATTGACCAGGTGTGGGGACCATGATCCTGGCTGATCGAAAATCTCCCTCACATCCTTTGAACATCAAATGGCTGGGCTCTATTGCTAAGGTTCCGGAATATTTGAAGAGCCTTGATAAGCCTCTTAATACCGAGACTACCTTTCAGGATTGGGCTCGGAAGGCTCACCAATTTTCTGGAAAGCGAGCACTGCTTAACATCAAGATGGAGAAGCCGGTTTCTGAGGCTGCTCAAATGGCGTCAGTAAGTGATTGCATGGTCTTCAGTCTCTTTGCTACTCTAGCTTACATTTGTTGTAATGAAGAGTGAAGTTTTTGAAAGGGCTTCTCGCAAGATCCGCACCAGTGATGGACAACCGGTCGAAAGGGTTAGTTTATTGTTTCAAGTCGGCAGATGCTATTGATGACTGAAACCTTTTCTTTCTTTCTTTCACTACAGGTCCATGGAGATCAAGACGATGTCCATGCACACGATGCCTTGGTATCCAAGTTACTCAAGCAAGGCAAGCTTGACCCTAGGATCAATCGACAAATCCACATTTATTGGATCCCTAAAGATAACTTCAAACACTATGTCTTGCTTACCAGGGGTCACGCAATCAAATGGGCCAAGGCAATAGTGAATCCGTTTCATTCTTTACCTTTGATGACAGACTGCTGAAACTTTTTGGTCTGCTTTAGCGTGATCCTGATATCCATGGAATATGTCCTCTCAACCCTCCTCGCGAGTTGTGGACGGCTGTGACGGCTGATCCACCTCCAAGCCGCACTCCAAAGCACCGTCACGGGTATGTTGATGGTCTTTCTGAGATCAGAAACAAACAACTTCGTCCAGCTCCAGCATGTTCATTGTTGGATCGTCCGACTGCTAAGATGGAGGAGTACATTGATTTTCTCAAGATTGATGATCCCGAAGTCTTGAAAGTGCTCACTCGTGAGAAGATCACCGATTATCACCAATTCAGCTCAGGATCGATAACCAAGGATGATCTTAAAAGTCTCGATCCATGTTTTCGCTTGGGAGTTATCAGCAAACTTTTAGATAATGTTAAGCACTTTGACATGGTCCTGAAGTCAAGGACTGAATGAAGTTTTTGGTTTTCTCACTCAACTCAAAGCTTTTGTACCACAATCGAATGCTTTTTTTTGTAATGAACTATCCTTTCAATCTCTCTACTCAATTGTTCAATTTGTTTGTTTCTCTCTCGATTTTGGTTCTTTCTGTAGTGACAGAGACTCGGATGAGTACTCTGCGTCTTGCTCGATGTCCAAACTCCAATGGTATTGCATAAGAATGAGATGCTAACCTGTAGTGACAGAGACTCGGATGAGTACTCTGCGTCTCGCTCGATGTCCAAACTCCAATGGTGGAGAGCCGGAACATCAAGGAGCGATACAACTATAAGAGTGAGTCCCTAAACCTAAGCCCCGAGCTTTGTCGTAGGCGTGGCCCCGCTCTCTATGTCTAGCCCTATGGCCTCCGGCCATAACACCCCCCCCCACGACAAGACAAAGCATATCCCTCCAACAAATGAAAACAGAAAAAAAACACACACACATAAAACGCAAACAACAAACAAAAAATTAAACACCACAAAACAAAGAAACATAACATAAAAATCTACTTCCTCCCCATGCACACCCCCAGATGACTACGTGCCTCCTTGAAATTTAATGGACCAAGAGCTTTTCTGAAAGTATCTGCTAGTTGTTCACCACTGGGTACCCATTCCAGATCCACCTTTTTCTTGTAAAGTTGTTCGTTGATATAGTAGAACTCCCTTTCCGTATGTCTTGTACGTTTATTGGCGGAGTTGTTCTTGGAAACGTGAATTGATGATTTGTTGTCGCCAAGAATTAAGGGTATCGGCAGTTTCGGTAAGATATCTTGCACTAGAGACTGTAACCAGATTGTATCCCTACATGCTGCTCCGACAGCCATAAACTCCGCATGGCAAGTCGAAGTCGCTACGCATCCTTGACGTCGGGAGACCCAAGCAATAGGCACACCGTACAGCCTGGTGACATGCCCATACGTCGATCGGGCACACTCTCCTCCCCAGTTGGCATCAACGAAGGTTTCAACTTCTCGTCGATATGTGGTCCGTCTGGGGTTGATGTCGAGTCCCATGTTTGCCGTATCTCGAACATAACGTAGGAGGTGTCTTACCGCGTTCCAGTGTTCTTTCTGTGGTGATTTGGAATACCGCGCTAGAAAGTTGACAGGGAAAGCTAGGTCCGGGCGTGTCCCTACTGCTAGATAGCTTATGGCTCCCACGATACTCAAATACCTCCCGCTATCAGATGGTAATTGGTCCGTACATGTCGTCAGCAACAAGTTAGGCGGAACAGGGGTCGTTGCTGAGAATGAAGACAAGAGATCGTGGTTGTCCTTGATGATCTTGTTGGCCAAAGTCTTCTGTGAGAGCACGAAATGATTTTGTGAAACTCGGTCAATATTGACTCCTACAATGTCTGTCAGTTCATTTTCCCATTTGATCTCAATCTGTGATTTCAACTCCTTCTCTACCTCCTTCAACAACTCATCTGAATCACTAGCTACAAAACCATCGTCCACGTGCAACCAGATCAGGCACATGTGCCCCTTGCGTCGTAAGACATAGAAACTAGGATCGAATTGACTCGGTTGAAAACCTAAAGCACACAATTTCTCTTCCATAAACTTCCACCAACAACGAGCACCTTGTTTAGTTCCGTACAAGGCTTTCAGTAGCTTCATAACACGATTCATTTTGAAGCCAGGGGGAGATTTTACCCATACATCGTGATCTATCGGGCTGTTTAAGTAAGCTGCTATGACATCAAACCCACATACCCGTAAACCATAGTACGCTGCGACAACCAAAGCAACCCGCAGAGCGGCAAAAGTAGCTGTTGGTGCAAAAGTTTCTGTAAAATCGATGCCTTCAACCTGTGAGTAGCCTTTCGCAACGAGTCGCGCCTTGAAACGCCCGTCTCGTTTGATGGTAAACACCCATTTCAGATCCGTAAGGTGTTGACCTGGCGGGGGTTCACTCACTTCCCACACAGACATGTCAGTAAAGCGCTTCAGTTCCTCAAGGCAGGCTGCTTTCCACTTTTCAGCTTCCGGTAGCCTCATCGCCTCAGTGTAAGATTTGGGAATGATTCCATATGGCGACGTTTGGTTTTCTACCATAAGGGCAAGAGCGTCTTGTTCTTCAACTGCCTGTTCGCTATCAAAACTACCAAGCCGTAGAGCATTTAAAACATACTTTAGGCTTCCTTTCGACTTCTCTACGTCAGATAGAGCGTCGTTCGGTTGTGGTTGTTCTGTGGGTGGGGGTTGGGGCAAAGGAGGCCCATCAGACAAAAAACGTGCTAGAGAGGAGTCCACCGTGGTGGTGATTTTGGTGTCAGGATCCCAAAAAGTCCAGCCTTTCTTTCCACGAGGATAGCCGACCATGAGCATTTTCTTTCCACGTACATCCAACTTACGACGAATCTCAGAGGGAATGTGTACGATGGCTGGTTCACCGAATGTTCTTAGGTAGTCAAGATGAGGCTTCTGACCGAACATCATTTCATACGGTGTCATCAGCCCAGTAGCGGCATTGGGGATACGGTTGTGGATATGGGACGCAGCAGTGTGTGCATACGCCCACATATCTTCATCGAACTTTGCAGCATGCAACATCGTCCGACCCATATCCGAGATTGTATGTATTGATCTTTCCGCAATTCCGTTCTGGTGATGCTCATATCGGTTTGTCTGATGGTTAATGATTCCGCGTGCTGCACACCACGCGTTCATTGCCTTCGAGGTATATTCACCGGCTCCGTCACTTCGAAGCTTTTTGACTTTGAAGCCGGTTTGACGCTCCAGGCGTTCCACAAAGTCATAAAACATCTGTGGTACCTGATCACGTTTTGCTACACATATTGATTCTGTGTAAGTCGTGGCGACGTCCCTGAAGTTGACCATGTAGCGTGCACCATTAGCCGATGGTGGGAAAGGCCCAGCTACATCGCTACAAATCAAATCCAGGGGTTTAAGTCGAGTACCAGAAGACAAGAGCGTAATAGAACGTAAGCTCTTGCTCATGAGACAGTCTTCACACGTAAATGGCGTCTTATCAATCTTGTCAGGGAGACCCGAGGCTATACCATGCTTAAGTATCCTTTGGATATTACGCATGCTGGTATGCCCAAAACGGCAATGCCATTTCAGTGCCTTGTTGATCGCAGGAGATGCTCCGACAGCGGACGCATTTGATGATAGTTCAATCGGAGCAGGGTGCACAATTTGTGACTTCTGTGGTAGGTTGAGACATTCAGTTGCCGAGGCATGCATTACAGGAATGGTCCACCTCCTGTCAGTTAGGACAGAGGTTACAGTTCCACCACACGGGAATACAAGCTTCATCTTTCCATCCTTAGCCTCCCATGATCCACCTGATTGAATAAGTTGAGGGATCGAGATGAGTGTACTGCTGGCCAGGGGTGAATAAAAGGTGTCCGGTACGGCAATTGATCTTCCGTCGTCTCCTTTGACGTGCATCGTCCCCGCATGTGTGACGTAAGCCTTAGGTGCTTTGGTCGCCACCCTTATTGGTATCGGCCTAGGAAGGACACGGACATCAGTTAAGCATGTGAGTTTACCAGTCACCGTATGGGTGGCACCAGTATCACTCACACCTTCGTCCGGGTTGTCCCACACCTCAGTGAGCGTACCCTCAGACGCCCAGATGCCATCAGGCAACGGCCCATCATCATCCTCTACCCCTGTCGCATCCACAGTGAAAGCTGCCCCGTTCGCATCGATAAGGTTGAGACGAAAGGAACGAGGCGGAACGGGTTCACGACTAGTGGATGGTTGTGGCTGATGATGTTTTGGGGGGTACTTGGTCGGGCAGGTATCTGACCAATGGCCGGTATTGGAGCACACGAAACAGATGGAGTCCTTGTAAAGGGATGGATGAAACTTCGACACAACGTTGGGAGCTGGTGGAACGTATTTCGGCGTGACTTGAGAACCGACTCGAGGTGTCAATTGGTATGTTCTGGTTGGGGTATTAAGATAACGAGGTTGTGATGGTGGTGTATGAGCGAATACCCCTCTACCTCTCGAAGAAGTTGCTGATCTATAAGATACACCAGTATTACCAGCTCCACGTCTGTTCATACTAGGAGAAGTTTGAAAAGCATTGAAGTCTGCGTGATCATTGATGTCTAGTTGACTGAAGGTCGGAGTGATATTGTCGGTTTGATGGGTCTGTTTTTCAGCTCGAATTGTTTCTTCTACCTCACGCGCAGTGACTTGAATCGCTGGTGTAGATCGCAGTCGAGCATTCAATGTGTTATTCACGTTGGTAAAAGCATTACCCAGTCCAATTTGGTAGAGAACACCGGTGATCGAATCCTTAGTCCATTCAAAACCAGCTCTGTCCAGATCGGATATCTTCTGGTCGATTTTCCTGAAGTAGTCACCGATTTCAGAGACATCATCATACTTGATCTCCAGCACCTCTCTCCACGTAGCCATGTGACCGCTTCTACTTGGGAAGAAGAAGAGGCTCCTAATCGTACGTAAAGCGTCTTTAGCCGATCCAGAAAGGCGTCGTTGGATTTCGAAAGGTACGGCAAGTTCGATCATCGAGAATACAACACCGTCACCATCGGGGTCCGTGATCGACATGTTCTCTTTGTCAAGGTAATTCTGAACTTTTGTGACTCGATCAATACATCTCTTCATCTTGAACTCCCATTCAACGTAGTTAGATCCATCGGGTTTGAGTTCGCTAACACAACCTTTTACAAAACCCGGCAATTGAAGTTGGAACTTGTTGGAACGGTAGTCTTCTATAGAAGCGGTAGATGGGGCTGTGTGGGGTGGTGGCTGTCGAGTTCCAGGCGGAGCGCCTGTCGGTGTGTTCCCGGTATTCGACATCGCGGTAGCAGTATTCGGTGTAAGAGTATAAATTCTTTTGATTTCTAAACGGGTAGCTTCAGAATATTGTGAGATTCGAGGGTTAGGAGTGAAAATGAGACCTTTCGGAGCAGAGAAGGGAACTTGAGATAACGGTATAGGCAGAGGTTTAGTTTGACGATTATGAAAGTAAGATTGCGGGGGCGAATGAATAGAAAGAAGTGAGAAACGAAAAATAAAGTGTAATTTGTTGATAATAAGGGGAGGGTACAGAGAATCGGATGTAGGAGGGTATGTTGAACTAGTAATCGGTTTTGAACCGGGGTGATTCTTGAGTACTTCTGGATGACTTCTAATAAACTTAGGTAACTCTATCTCGCTATTCTGTAATACTTCTTCTTTAACTTTCACTTTCTTCGTATATTTTCGCTTTACAATTGTCTTCACTTCCCCGTAATCGTTTTTTCTCGTTTTCATGAAACTGTGACTATTGGCGTACACTCACCGCAGTGGCAGTGCGGGCTTATAACCTGTAGTGACAGAGACTCGGATGAGTACTCTGCGTCTCGCTCGATGTCCAAACTCCAATGGTATTGCATAAGAATGAGATGCTAACCTGTAGTGACAGAGACTCGGATGAGTACTCTGCGTCTCGCTCGATGTCCAAACTCCAATGGTGGAGAGCCGGAACATCGAGGAGCGATACAACTATAAGAGTGAGTCCCTAAACCTAAGCCCCGAGCTTTGTCGTAGGCGTGGCCCCGCTCTCTATGTCTAGCCCTATGGCCTCCGGCCATAACACTTTCTTCCAATAGTGCAATTTAACACAATAGAGTTCTTTTTTTACTGAACTCGGATCAAAGGGCTAGAGTGTGTTGCTGCTCGTTTACAAGTATTGAATTGATTTGAACTGAATCAAATCTTTACTCATACTGCTGGATGCAAGCGAAGTTGGTTCCAAGTTCCTCAATGATCATGTAGTCTCACAATCGATCCTACTCAAGGGTTCACACTGGATCTGAATCTGGAAAGATTGCCACAGGATTGATCAAAATCTCTTGTTTCTAACGATCAAAAACTCTTGTTTCTAAATTCACTTGCATCGATCTTTGTACAATTTGCTTTACTTTATCAAAATGTTGATTTGGAAACTTGTATAATGATTTGTACACAATATTGAGTTCTATTTGCTGAGAATCAGATCGTACCAAAAACAAAAAACATTGCTAACAATCAGATCGAGAACGTTCAAACTGTTCAAAACGTTCAAACTGTTCTTAAATTCACGATTTCAATTCTTGACTTTCACATCTGTATGGCTGTATTGAGTAAGACTGCCGATTTGATTGAGCTTTGGCTAGAGCGACCTGTGAGAACTGTCTTTGATGATTGGTGAGAGAATGGAGGGTTGATTTGAAGAAGATAAAAGTGAAGTAGATGGCTGAAGAGATCGATTGAGATCGATTGATAAGGCTGTATTGAGTAAGACTGCTGATTCGATCGAGCTTTGGCTAGAGCGACTGTGAGAACTATCTTTGATGGATGTTGATTTGAAGAAGATAAAAGTGAAGTAGATGGCTGAAGAGATTGATTGAGAGAGATTGATCAAGAGGGTGAGATTTGGATTCGATCGGGATTTGATGATAAAGCTAGGAACTAACTTCTCAATATCCAGCCTCATCCCCATCCTCGTCTTCAAAATCCTCCTCCTCCTCATAATCATAATCATAATCATAATCCTCTTCATCATCATCTTCGTAATCCTCGTCATCATCATCTTCGTAATCCTCGTCATCTTCGTAATTTTCCTCATCTTCATAATCCTCATCATTATCAAAGTGATAGTACTCCGGTGGTAAATCATAGCCACAACTGAAATACCAACGTGCTAATAATGTTGGAGTGACACATTCCTCGGCATGATCACGTATAACCATGTCTAAGTCTTCATCCGAGAGTTCAAGAATTCCGTTTCTTCTGAATCGAATCTTGATTACTGAAAAGAGCATCTCAATAGGGTTGAGTTCGGGGCAATAAGGTGGCAAATAAATGAGTCAAACACCTAGAAGCAACCCGTATGAAAGAGACAGGAGTCCAGTCAGTTAGGAACAGACATCACCCATTGAGCACGTACCTCGCTCTTCGCAAAGCTCTGCTATGCGACCACCATGATGAATTCTGGCATTGTCCATAACAAGGACACTGTTGACGGCAGGAAAAGGATTCATTGCAGGGAGCTTTTCGAGAAACAAGGTATTAGCAAAGAGGACATGTACAATAGAACAATCAAACTTACTAGCTGGAACTCGAGGAAAGTTTCAAATCGTTTTCGATCAATGCTACCCTCGCGGACCGTCATTGCAAGCATCCCATTCAATCCAATTGCGGGTAGAAGCGAATATCTCTTCGCATTAGTGCGTTTGATCCATCTAGTCACACGTTTCCCCGATGGTGAACGCCCAAAGACTCGCATTAGGTCCCTTTCACAGATAGCACTCTCGTCTTTGAAACAATGTCAGTTGAGCACATGTAAAGAGTGAGAGATGAGTTAAAACAACACACCTGTGAATACCAAGGCTTCGGCAGGGACATTTTCCATCTTCTCAATATAGCATGCACGCTTGTAAAAGTCTTTGCGAATATGTGACGTGTGAGCTTTCTTAAGAGTAAGGTGTAGTCGCTGATTGAGCTCGTTATGAATTGTTTCAAGGGACGGAAGTTTTCCATTTGAATCGTACAGTTGTTCGCGAATCTCGTCCAGAAACAGTTGGGGTTGCTCTGCTACCAACAAGGTGATAAACTCCTGATCCTCTTCATTCAGGCTTCTTGGTCGCCCACGTTGTTTGTAATCTCTCGGATTGCGAATCACTCGCATGGTTGACTCGTACAGGGCCATCCAGCGTTGGAAAGAGCGATGTGAGATGTTTTCCCCAAGTACGTCTCGAACGTGGTCCTCTGTGTGTCCTTCAAGGAGCAATCGAATGGCAATAGTCTTGATTGCTGCGCAGTATTTTCGGTAGACCATGGTTGAGGAGGGGGAATGTGGTGGTAATGGTGGATTGGATGGTGCCAGTGGATTACGGATGATCCAGCTTTCAAATCAGTCAGAGCCCACTTGGCATTTGGGGCTTCGGATATTTCTTGCGAGTATGCATACTCGCGCACATCCAGTTCACTTTTTTTTTTTGCTTTGGCACACTTTTAATGAAAAACGCTTAACCGCTGAGCTTGGGCCCCTAGCTCAAGAAAAAATTTGTGACAAGGTTTTTTAAAACTACTGTAGTTTACCCGAAAAAATCCATAGTACCGGTCCGCCATGCCTACCACTTGGCGATTCGACCTAAGGCCGTGATGCGAGGTCTTGAAGATACCATCATGTTGACTTTCTCAACCACATCATACACCTTGTAAAATCCAGCACAACTTCTTATGAATATATACGCATTGAATTGTGTCATGAAATCGTGCTCATTGAGCTCCATCAAGGTACTACTCTAATGTGTTTTACGACTGCACAATGAAACACGACCTGGGCAGAAATGACAAGACCGCTAGCTCGTAAGGATTCTGACTACCATAGGGGTAGTGGAGGTTACAATTCTGGGGCAAAGGACTGCCTTGCAGCAATACCTTCCAGATCAGTAGCTCCTTCCCAATCAACCGTTCAGGTAAAGAAGTCACACAAGAGCATTGATGCGAAGGAATTCTCAAGGAACAGTCAGGATGTCATCGCCATATTATACCTGTGACTAGGGCATCAGGACGGTGAAGCCTCCTAAAAACGTAAACCGTCAGAATATATCTTTCTTGTTGAGCGGACTTGGGTATAGAACTTCCATCGTCTGTGCGCACTCTTGGAAAGTACAATTAGCATTGCTAACGCTAGGCCCGAGGCCATCTCGGGCCAACATCTTCGGAGCTTTTCATCCCCAGTCAGGACTCCGGAGAGCTCCTATCAAGGCTCACAATGTAAAAGTTTTTAGTTCCCTATGTTTGCTGTGAATGGCTGTGAGCTTTACAGCATGTAATTGGCTTTTGAAAATCTTCACACTTGCAAGACTATGGATTTCTACCTTGACCTAGCCCTTTGCTCCTTGCTAGACCTTGGTGAGGGGGGGCAAGGGACTGTATCAAGTCTTTATTAATGTAAACTCCAGTGAAGGGTACATAGTGTAAGAAAAACTTTTACATTGTGTGCCTCAATAGAGCTCTCCGGGGTCCTCCCCAGTCCTTGGAGTGTCCACAGCCGTACCGTAGATTTGTTACAGACAGAGGGTTGAACATGTTGGTTAGGGCAGCTTGGGAGGTGTGAAAAAAACCATACACGGCTGCAGTTTCCTACATTAATGGTAGTAGCATTATTTAGCATCATTTTCTCATATGCTATGAGTGAGTGAGAATACTGCAGTTTTTGAAACAGACAACTGTTCTCAAGATCAATTGGAAATGATTGAGATTGACCAGAAATTATTGATCAATCAATAGGGAAAAATTACAAATTGTACAAACAAGACCCTCATAAGTAAAATTTACAACACTGCCACAGATGCACTACTGGTATTGGTATCTTTCAGTGTATTAGTTCTTTTGAAAGTATAGCCCAATACTTGATATCAAAAACAGATACTATACTCTCAGGTGACAAAATTCAATATCATGGAAATGGATACTGTATCTAGTACAGTATTGAATGTAGGTACTACAACACAACACCTGAAGTGCTCCGCTTTTGGACTATTTTTTTGCAGCGGGATGTTGCCCCGCTACATGTTGAACCCGCTGTTGCCCCGCTGCATGTTGAGACCCAATAAATGACTGGCCAAGTGGTGCGCTTGTTGGACCCGCTCTTTCCCTGCTTTCATCTTTTAAGGCAGCCGGCCGAGGCAAAGGGTACAGCATTTTTGAGAAACCTTGTCATGAATTTTTTGTTGAGCTGGGGGCCAAGTGTGGTGGTCAAGTCAATTCATAGGGGTGCCAGACCAGTGCTGTGTGGGCCTAGTATGATACAAAATCCTCCAATCCACCATCACCATCACATTCCCCTTTCCTCAGCAGCACACACTGAATCAAGGATGCTTGTGAGTTCAAATCTGATTCACAGCTATCTGATCAAGACTCTTGACATCTGACTGTGCTAGTCTGATGACAAACAACAGTTTTATATTCGGATATATCATTCTTTCTTATAAAAACTTCAATTGTCTTCACGTTATCAAAAAATCACTTTGGAAATTCATATGATATTGAGCTTTCTTTGCCAAGGCTGTACAGATAAATGTTTGAACTGTTTCTACATTCACTTCTATCAATCATGGTAAAAAGATCAGTTGTATATATCATCCTTGCTTACGGAAACTCATTTGTTTTTACTATGTCCAAAAATCACCTTAAAAATTAGTGCAGTATTGATATTTCTTTGCTAAAGTAAGATTGTACACAAATTTTTGGAACAAACAAGGCCTTTACAAGTGAGGTGTTTATTGATGATTTAAATTCTTTAAGATCAAAAATCAGATTTGCTAATGTTCTTTTCAAGAATAACTTTTTGCAAAGCTAAACTACGATTGTACAAAAAAATGTTTAGACAAGGTTTCCTCCAAGTAACCTGCTTATTGAGAATTTGAAGTCTTTAAGATCGGGAATGAAATTTCTTGAAATTGATTGTTCAATTTTGATGACATTTCTTGATTTAAATTTCTGTGATTAAGAGGTTGGTATTCAGTAGAGGTTTGTTGGAGTAAACCAATGATGATCAGGTTGATTGATTTCTTGACTTTCATCAATCAATTGATATTGAATGCTTCATATGTTACTCTGGAAGGCATGATGTGATGACCAGAGGGATTTCAGGAAAGGATTGGGGTTAATTGGGTTAGTTTGGCCTTTGAAGATTAGATCAAGGGTTGAAAAGAACTTACCAGATATGATTTAGGTCATCCAAAAGTGCTGGGGCAGTGATGATTATTGTGTGTCAAGGACTTGGCTTGTGGAAAAGTGGAGAGTATGGTACTTTGCAGGGGTTGGAAGCGTATTTGTTATTGTACAATGTATCCATGTTGGTTCACAGGCGGCCAATCTCAATATGAGAGATCTATAGAGTGTTGGCTGTCAATACTTTCATAATATGCTACATGCCGCTCTGGGCAAGGGCTGCGGGGCGTGAATGTAAATCACCCGGCTAACTTAAAAACCTGCTACAACCCCAATATTAGGGGTTGAGCGGTGGCGGGACACTTTGACCTGCTACAAAAAAATCCCTGAGCAATAGTGGGGCAACCCGCCCCGCTGCCGCTTTTTGCAGCGGATCACTTCAGGTGTTGCTACATATACTTGATCAGTATCAGCTTGAAATAGTATTGGGTATCCGAGGGTATTTGGGGTAAATGATTATGAGGATAATTACCCTTCTCTTACTTAGGTGTGTACTTTTGTCATAGTTGATTATTCTATGATGTTGTCTTCATCTTTTTCATTATGTCATGACATCATCTTTCTACTTCCTTATCAATCTATTTGGTTGTACCATGGTTCTACAAGAAGCCTTTTGTATAAGAATGAATGTCTCTCTCATACTTTATGTCTTCCTTTCTCATTCATTCTTATCCTTGTCTTTCTTGTACCATCAGGTACTGCTGCTTTCTTGTACACTCCTGCTCTCTAATACTTACTGAGATCATTTTGTGTTTCTCTCAAGGTTTGTTTTCTCTATGTAGTAGGGTGATGATAAAGCAATTAATTCTTATCCATGTCTTTCTCATACTATCAGATACTTCTGCTTTCTCATACACTCCTGCTCTCTAAGACTTACTGAGATCATTTTGTGTTTCTCTGAAGGTACTTCTGCTTTCTCATACACTCCTGCTCCCTGAGACTTGCTGAGATCATCTTGTGTTTCTCTAAAGCTGGTACTCTTATCATACTATAACGGGACCTGAAGATTTTGGGTATCCTGGTTTTCAATACCATATCTAGTATAGTACTGTAAGAAAATTCTATACTCAATACACTTGCTGTTTGAAGTATTGCAAATGCAATACTATACTTATAGGATTTGTGGCAGCCTTGGTAAAATGACACATTTTAACCAAAAACTTAATCCCTCCATAGATTGAACAACATGAGTACTCTCTGTCCTGAATTCAACTACTTTAGCTAAGTTTGACTTTGCATTATAACTTTGTGATAGATTTGTGCAAGAATCTGAAGATCAATCAATTAATCTCAGCAACATAATTTCTCCTATCTCTCACTAATTCCTTTGATATCAGCTAACAACACTTGCTTTGTCAATTGAACACCAACATTTGTCCTAACTAGAGACTATGCGGGCATGCCCGCACCAATCCAATTGCAAAATTCCTTAAAACCTCTAAATACCACAGTGTACCACGTCTTTGGCAAAGTGACCTAAATTCTAAATATCATACAACATAGAGTCAATTGGCTGATCACAAGGACCTCATTTGTCAGCTGTTTCATATTAGGTATTTTTGAGTCCAAAGAAAACATTGTTCCAATGTTGTATTTCAAACATAAATGGACAAATATCTCATCATGCTCACAAGCAGTTCAACGTGACATGTTGATGCACACAATTTGTATATGGTATCATTCAACTTTCAAAATAATTTCAACCAATACTATCATAACAATATACTCATAGTCAATCTCCTTGATGATCAACACCCGACTTAGGTGTTGATCATAGTTGTCAACCTCAATTCCAACTTCCCCATAAGTATAAAAGTTAAAATTTGAGTCAGTTGGGCCCAATTACAAGTTTGATATCTTCAGGTGATGCATTTTAATGTAAAACTTATACTTTGCTTCAATTTGCTGATTCACAATAGTAGCAGTTAAATATCTTGAATAGAAGCCGCCGTGGGTTTCTGAAACAGATTAGTATGTCTTATTGTAACCAAGTACAATGACAGATACCAATCATCTCTAAAGATGATTATTTTCCCCAATCTATCTACAAAAGTGTTGTGCACAAGTTTTGCATAACTCAGGTACTCTTGATCTGAAATACAAAGTAGCACATAGAATCACCGCAAGCACCCTGAACTTGAAAGGAATATAGTGATTGGACTCCCCCAAGATGACAAAGTTTACTTCCAGACCTGGTCTCACAATAGCAACATTTCATATTGCCACTCCATCACATTTGTATTTTTGTTCAAACTCTCAAAAACCATCTCATAACATCATTGTGTGCGTAAAAACATCCCAAATACCCTGAAGATGAAGGAAATATGGTCTTTGAAGGCCCCTAGAAAGCTAAACTGGCTTTTAGACACAGTCTCATTGTACCACTTTTTCCAGATAACCCTTCCATCATCTTCAAATTCATGATTAAAACCTTAAAAAACATGTTGTGCTCCCACTTCACGACCCACAAACTCACTGATTGTTTGTGCATATGAAGTCAGTACTATTGTAGTCATTCATTATCCTCTAAATGAAATCCATTGCTTCTCTATGAAACTTTCATGTAGCTCATGTTCATCATCTTGATATTCACGCTCAAACCCTCAAAAATACCCCTGTCTGACACCCTCAAGCCTTGAACAGCACAAAAATTTGTAATGATGAGCATATGAGTGCAAGCAGCACATTTTCCTTTCAATTTCAAATGATTCCCCGTACCTTCTTTGTCCAAACCTTACTCTTGAGCCCACACAATACCACTTCTGAACTTATCTGCTCCCTTGTACCTTTCATTTAAATAAAGAAACAATGGGGTGTTTCAAGGCAAATTAAGTTCTTAAGCTCTTCAATCTCTAAACCTTCAATCATTCAGGTGTTTTGCGTTATAAGTGAAATAGTCACAAAATATCTGATAAATGAGGAAGATGAAGGAAATTACAGCACAAATTTGCCACAATTAAAGGCAACACATCATACATCTGGCTGAGTTAGTTTATTGATTATTCAGACTTGAAAGATGAATCACACAATAAGATCCCTCTCCACATTTGTGTCTTGTTGCATTGCTTCAAGTTTGTTCTTCTGTCTTCTAAAGTCAAACCTATCAACTATATGAGGAAGCCTTTCAAGATTCAAAGGACTTCAATCAAATCATGAGTTGTTGGCTTCCCTTTTCAAAATGACTTTCAATCATCAGTTTGATTGCTCTCTTTCATGATAATCTGCAATGGTCCAGAAGAAACAGAAGTCTAATCCATTTTTTTTAACCAAACAAACTCAGTACAAATCAATTGAAGGCCAGTTGTGAGATACATTATACATATCACAATCAAGAAAACAAATGAAACAGTTTGACTTTGTGGTATGTATTAAGGGTTCTGAATTGGGAACTACACAAGATCTTAACACAAATTGGATGAGATGCTCTGAATCCACCATCAAGTCCATCGTGAGCAGAAGTCTCCATCAAATCACATTCCACTCAGTATGAGTCATGAGATTCAGTTAGTCCCTTCAGGGCAGATCTAGTTCACCATTTGATCAATTTCAAATGAAGGTCAAAAAGGTTGAAATTGGACTTCATTCAGATTTTGTTTGATCAGTTTGACCAGTTGAACTCATAGTGTATATTATCAACACTGCACAATAATCGTTCCATCAAAACTGTATTCAATTTCAGTTTTATTGATCCGTCTGATGAGCTTTTATATGTTTGTGATACTTGCAAATCGAGTATTTGGTTGAATCCTGGTCAAATTGAGTCGTTGAATCAAGAAGTTGATAAGTCATTGGGCTGAGTTTGAGTTGAAGGGTAGAGAAAATGGAAAAAGATGTGTAGGGTTAAAATTTGATGAGAGATTTCTTGTGGATTAGAAAGTGATTCGTCTCGCAGGGGATTAGTAACCTTTCTTTTATAAGCCGAGGACTGAGTCCAACAAAAGACCGGATTCAATAGCTTGTTTTAATACAATTTTTGTTTAAAAGTCTGGTGGTAAACGCGAATCAAAAGACAAGGTGAGACAAACAATAGTGTGTAAATAACAAAAGGAGACAAAAGGAGCGATTGAAAACATCTTGACTACAAAAGCTCACCAATGGAGACATCAGACAAAAAGGGAATAGCACCTGATACCCGGAGGCGGACCTGATCAACAGAGGAGAGGAGAGGTCCGAACTCATGCAAGTGGTCCATCTTTTTAGTATTTAGATTTCACTTGGGTTTGAATCCATGATGAGAACATGTGGATTGTGCTTGAAAATACATGGTTGAAAAAGGTGTGGTTGATTAAAAAAGATGTGTTTAAGCAAAAACCTTGGATTAACTAGACAACATGGTTGTGCAAAAGTACAATTGAGTCTAGTGTTTATCCTAGTTGGAAATGAAACTGTAGTTAGATATATGGCAATGTGGTTTTGAAATCATGGGAGAAGCAAGGTACAGCAGGATTTGGGGTGCAAGCCAAAATAGAACATCTCTGGCCTATTTTGGCTTGCAAATAGAGAAATACCTAATCTAAGTAAGTGATTGTCATTGAGGATGACAGCTGTGCATGAGACTACCCAAAATTTCTTTATGTCATGGATTACGGCATACAGCTGTGGATGCTTTTATGGAACTCTACAGGTGCCTTTGTGCCTTTGGGAACCTTTAACATGTAATTTAGGTTGCAGTTGGTATGAGTGCCCATGTGATGTCAAACCCACAAATGAATATGTATACACAGGGAGGTATCCTACAAATCTTTTGCCTGAATGTAGGGCTGGATGCAGTGGATTTCAAAGTGTAACATCCATGTGAATTGCAAATTGGACCAAAAAGAGGCAAGTGCCAATCTATCTACTATGATAATAACAGAACATGGTCTTTGTTCAAAACAATAACCACACCTTGCAAGGCCTTCTAGGCACCTAAGTCTACCTAAGTCTTGCCTCATTGCCATACTACGCATGCCCAATTTCCAACTGATTCGCATTGTTCCTCCGCAAAGTTGGAGATTGGAAATGCCTTGTGATGTCTGCTCTTGTCTGCTTCTGACTTGTTCTACGGCTCTCCTGGCGTCACCGGTGCCTGGTGGGATTGTTGTGTGAGACTTCTATTTTGGCTGAATGTGTTATGTATGTAGTCACATTCAACCAAGCATACGAGAGAGTGATGATTGTCGCACCCCGCTTCTTTCGGTGGGCCACGTTCAATCACTTCTCTGGCGCCCACCTACAATGTATAAAATAGCCTCGCTCCCTCAAAGTTACAATCTTCACCCTCGACCTTGAAAGTTCCACAGACTCCGTTTGCCTCAATTCGCCACCCGAGTTTCTTGATTTCAAAAGTGGAATTCTTGAATTTCCACCTTTCAAAACTATACCACTATATTGAGGTAGCCTATCGAACTCTTCGAGGGCTACAAGTCGTCAATACCTCAAATCCAATCAACGATGGTTCGAAGCACTCTTCTCCCAGTTTCACTTTTGTGTCTACTTTCCTGCCATACGATGCTAGTTTCTGGCTTCATCATCCACTTACGCGAAGGAGACCTCTGGGAGTAAGTGGTCCACAAAATCATATTCAAATATGCTGTAGATATATTCGGCGATCAAACTCATTCTGTGATTTCATGCAGCCTATCCGATACCTTGACGGTAAAGTGGTCAAAGTTCTTCTGGGATACAGAAACCTTTGATATTCAAATCAGGAATAAAGACCCCGAGTGAGTTCTCGCGCCAATAGTTTCTTTTCTAGCTCATCCACTCACCCACCTCCCTTATCTGTCTTCTCACTAGGCTTTATCCGATGGGATTTTCACAAGTCCTGAGAAAAGACGTTCACGCTTCCGATAGATTGTGTAGTCTGGCTGCAGTCCCTGAATTGAAAGCCGGTCCAGGTTTTTATCTAGAGTTCATCGATCAGGTAAGCCCTTTGCGTATTTCGTATCACTTTTAAGTCGCCAGCACATGCTAAGAAATTTGAATCCTTTACTGATAGAATCAGAGAATTTTGGCTCGGTCTGACAAGATCAAAATTACACAAATTGAAAATGATTGGGACGACGTTTTGGACTTGGACAATGAAGACTCAATTTTTGAAGATTCCGATACTGATTTATCTCTCGACTTGAGTTCGAATTCAAATGAAGAAGTAGACTCATATCAAGAGTCTTCTGCAAAACTACATAGTGGGAGTTATATTTACCAAAGAGTTTTCAGGAATTCCTTCCAGATCTGATTGCCAATCAGCCTTTTGATTGTCGACTCAAAGTCTGATTGTCTGACTTGTGTATATTACCTGACTTGTTTCTTGATCCTTCATATTATTTATTATTGGGTGTTCACGTTTTTTTTCTCTTTCATAAGCTGTGAATCTATATGGCCAGTAGTCATGTGTATGCAAAGAATTATCAGACTTGTATATATCCTTGATCTCTTGACTGTTATTATGTAATAAAGGATGTTCGCAATTTGGTTCTCTTTCATAAGCTGTGCATTCAAATGGTCAGATATGTGTATGCAAAGTATGCTCAATAAACATTATGCCGTGTTGTCAAATCTGAACTTCCTGATTACTGGCCAAATCATATTTCATGAAAGCTGATTGTGGTAACATCGACCTTTGTCTGAGCATATGTATCGTCTTGATACTTCTTCAGAACCCTGCAAATATAATAATGATCAAAGTGAACGTGCTTAGCATGAAACATCTTGAAGACCATATCCTTGCTGTTTAGAGCTCGTAAGGTCAGTTAAAGGCATAATGATTCTCATCAGATGGCTCTGGTGAATACATGGGCATGACCCAGGCTCAAGTCACTCCTCAACCATAGCTGGTTCTATGTTGTGATTAGAAAAACCATGGTATTGTTTGTTACTGCTGTTGTGACAACAGAATTCAAGATACTCAGAGGCAGAACATGCATCTTTTGTTTTGTTGATCAAGGCTGAAAGGATCTCGATAGAGCAATATTATGTGATCACCCAGAGGGGTGAGCCATTGAGCAGTGATGTAGACTATGTAGCAGGGATTCAGGTGTGGGTATGAGTCCACTCAACTCGTACCCATTTACAAGGGGCTTGGTCCCCGTTGCTGAGTACCCAGTATTCAGTGGTCCCTGACTGAGTTGTACAGCGGAACTGTATAACTCACATGACCGTATGTATGAGTAACACATACTCAAGTGCCCTGCCTCCCATGAGCCCTCGGACTCACACTATCCCACTTCCAGCACGCACCTTGTTTGGATGAGTACCTCACCCAAACAAGGTGGACTAGGATATCCCATTTCAACATCTTTGTTATCTAATATCCCAACTCCACCTCCCCATTATTCAAGCCTCCATCTCCCTAATCGATCTGGATTTCTTAATTCCAAAGTCTTTCAATTGAAATATAGACCCAACAGCACCGATTCCGTTGTGGCTTCAACTTCACGTTTGATCTGGCACGATTGGAAATGGGCCACCTTGAGATCTGGCTACCGGCGCTCACGTGGGTCAACTCCGATATCATGAAGGATCTCGGAGCCCTCGAGTGGAAATTTGACAACCGGTGAGGTTTTTCTTTTTAAAAGTGTTTTAAAAAGGTCATCATTGAGTAGCCTCAGGTTTTTCAAGGCTAATCATTATTGTCTTTCTGCTTTCTGTTTTTTGGTCACCTTCCCTTCCTACGTTTCTTTCGAAGACCTACCGACTTCCTTTGTCACATCATGCCTAGGTTCCCTGCTCAACCTCCTCCCAAAGGCACACCCTACGCTCGTCGCACTACCCAAACCACATTGGTCGGAGTCAACAACTCACCCCGTGTGGCCTCTACACCTTGAGTTGCATCAAATCCTCGTCCGGCTCAAACCTCTAGTCGTCCTGGTAGTGGCTCTGGAACTCCTGGTCAGGCCAAATCTTGGGGACCTAAGTCATACGTGATACAAGACGAACCCGATGAAAACGAATTCGCCGGCAAGAACGTGTTGCGTGCCAACAGACACCGTTTGGACGTGTATCTTTACTTCGATGTGAGTCCAGCTAGCGTTCAATGTTTGGGCGGTTATGCCTATGTTTTGGATGGTGGGAACTAATTCTAGCTTTGCTCTTGCTTAGGAACCACGACCTCACCAAGAAACTGGCAAAGGTGATACCATGGTGTACCCCTGCTTACACTGTCCGTACGTAAAGGATTTTCTTCTCTTCTGTTACATATATAACATTGTTCCAATCACTGACTTTTGGTGTTGGTCAATTCAGTACGGAGTGTTCCATTGTTGGTAGACCAAACTCAAACCTTCACAAACATCGCCGCATTTGCCCTGGATTGCCCTCAGCTTGGTTCCGTCGCGCACCGGGTAGCATCCCACCCGAAGAGGACCCTGTCATCGCTGCTGCTCGTAAGAAAGAGCTTAGGTCTTTGCTGATTGGCGCGGTAATCAGCAAAAATCTTCCGTTTTCCATCTTCGAGGGTGACTTGATGCAGTCTGCCCTGCGTGCGATTAGCCCTTCGTTTTATTGGCCTGGTCGCATGGGGATCAAAGCGGACGCCGAATCCTTATTCAAAGATCTGGAGCAAAAGCTCATGGAAGAGATAGCTCAAGTCCCCGGTGTGGTATCAACGGCGACTGATTGTTGGACAAGCCCCGATTTCTCTCACACCTACCTAGCCATCAACAGTTTCTTTTTCAACGCCGAGGGACAGTTCTGTCGCCGACTGCTAGCTTTCAAGGTGAGCCATTTTTATCTAATCTCTCATTTAAAACGTGTGTTGACGCTCCTTTTGATTTCTTCAGAAATTGGAGGGAAAACACACCGCCGAAAATCTGACGAAGGTTTATTGGGATGCCCTGGAGCACATGAGGGTCCATAACCACTTCGCGATGACTGCTGATAACGCTTCGTCCAACCGAGCAATGGCCCGCCTTTTATCGGACCGATACGCGCGAAAGACTGTTCATTGGCCACACGAACATCGTTTTCATGGGTGTCTTTGCCACGTGATCAACTTGGTAGCAAAAGACTTTCTTGAAGGGATCGGTGAACTGACTGAGGCAGACGTGGAAGCCTTTGAAACCTCTGGACTAGCTGAAACTCGTTATTCTTTCGAACCCGACGAACTCCCCTGGACCGATGAGGACCCTCACGATGACTCGCCATCCAGCCCGGCGCCTGAGACTGACACCAACATGGAAGATGCTTCGCCGGTTGTTCACGGAGG